>NC_092822.1:14475000-14760000 GCF_023375885.2 Dermacentor andersoni | reverse complement strand
ACACAGATTTAGGCTAGGGATAATTCTTAGGCGAAGACTTACCTGAACAGTTCGTAACGCGCATGGCACGTGCAGGGCGCCACTGTGCCCGGTTAGAGCTCACCGCTTGTGAAACTCACTGTGGCGTACAAAGACGTGGCCGGTGGTGGGCGCGAGGCTGCCACCAACGAAAAAGGAAAACAAAAAGTTTTCAGAACAATCTACAGCCGGTTTACAGCCAGTAATTTTTACACCAAGCTTCATATTATCTTTTTTTTCCACTCCGCACAACAACATTAGAGACAAACCACCTTGAGCAGCACATTTGAATCAGCGCTCATACAGCGCATGCTTTGACACTCCACGAGGTTTTCGTATACATAAACGCGTTCTACGCGACACTAGCACAGTATTCCTCACTTGCCCAGGTCTCATGTCCGATCCTGGCCGCTAGAACCACATTTAGATGATGGACTAATTGAAAAACTCGTGTACTCTGTTTTGGGTACAGGTTAAGAAACCGAAGACGGTTAGGATCAATCCTGAGACGCCTACTACAGCGTGCCTCATAATCAGATCGGGGTTGTGGCATGTCAAACCCCAGAATTTATTTATTTATTTAAAAACGAACGGGTTAGGGCAGCTATAGAGCTATAGTTCGCTTCCCGCGGGCTACAGGCTCGGGAGATATCACCGTAAACTAATATGCACCAATTTCCTTTTCATTACACATATTTATTTCGTTCATATATATTTAAATCTCTGTTCCAGTTCCCATCTTGCAGAGTAGCACACCTGAAATTTTTATGCACACATCTCCCTCTATCCCTCTCGCTATTTGTATCAGAACTATGTTCAACTCGAACGCATAGATCTAACGGCGTGTGAGGTACAGCTACATATTTTTAGGCGATATGTTTGGTTGAGATGGTGTCTTCAGTCATGGTGCGCCTAATCAAACGTAAGGAGTAAAGTTTTACACTACGTCCCGAGGTAGCATCACATTTTCAGCAATGCTTGTGGAAATAAATATCTAGCATAGCAGCGAGTATAATCAGCAGAGGCATGCGTAGCGATAGTATGCAAGCCTGACTGAACAGGTCTTAGCGCAGAGGTTCTTCATGTTCTAAATAACTACAGAAAATGCATACGCATACGCTATCACGTACACAAGTGCAATTCTTTGAGAATGCGAGGAAACCGGTCAGCATTTGCCGAAAGCGCTGCACGCAATATTTATCAGTGTCGGATCGGCGCCATGTCGTCAACGAGAGTTCTTTGGAGACTCTATGAGGTAAAGGACAAAAGTAAATCCCGAATTCACGCCAACACCTCATTAAAACAGAACTACCAAGTTGTAAAGTGCGCACAATTTGCTGCCGCGAACACTCGTAGCTGCCATCATCAGACACTTTCAATGATAGACGCAAAATTAATTTACACAAGTCACTCGTTAACGAAGTTTCAACCCCTCGATGTGTAACTTCATTCTTTGTTATGATATTCTACGGTTTAGTATTGCCCGACAACGGGCCACCAATTTTGTTCTTTTAATTTTCTATTGGTCTTCACCGGGATCATTCCTTTCCCACTACTTCGATCTCGAATTTTTTCAGCACATTCCTCTAGAGCGGTTACGCTAAATCCTTCGACGCACTACTCCTACTTTCCTAAAAGATTGGCAGTGTTCCGTGGTCGCAGATGAAGAGAGAGAGAGAGAGAAAAAACATTTATTTGAACCATCGAGGTGGTTGCTATGAGGTCGAGTGGGTGGTGTCCTCATTCCAGGACTCCACTGGCCATGGCTGCTCGACGTACTTGCTGGACGAGAGCTTCTTGTCCCGCCAGGGTATCGCCGGTCAGCTGTACCTCCCACCGCTCAAATGACGTGCTAGGCGTCTTTAAGTGTTGAGGTTTGCCCCCGCACCCCCACGAGATGTGGAAGAGTGTAGGGCGTGTGTCGCCGCACCAGGGGCAGATGCCGCGATATGTATGTGGGAACATTTTAGTGTATTTGTGTAGGTTAGGAAATGTGTTTGTCTGAATAAGTCGGAGAGCTACGGCATCTTCAGTGCTGAGCTTTCTGTGAGGCGGAGGATAAATCCTGCGGTTGAGTCGCTGGATCTCGAGTCGGTCGCAGTAATTGGACGGCAGGGGCATGAAGGTAAATGGTGGGGATTGATGAGACGATTCGTCTTGCCCCGCTCGGTTGATTAGCGCTCGAGCTAGGGCGTTCGCCCTCTCGTTCCCCTCCAGACCCGCGTGGCCCGGCGTCCACGTGATTTGATGGTATTCTTGCAGCCTCGGGCCTAGAATATGAGCCGCCAGCAGCGGTGTTCGGCCGTTGGTAAAGTTACGGCAGGCCTGTTGCGAGTCGGTAACGACATGGGCTTCCCTGCCTACCCTGTCTTCTTGCTTTATTACCAGCGCCGCAGCTATGGTTTCAGCCGCAGCTGGGGTCTCTGCCCTTACGGAGGCCGCGAGAGTCAAGGAGTTGTCTCTCCCGTTCACGGCGGCTACCGCGAAGAGGCCCCCTACAGGGTACGCCGCCACGTCCACGTACGTTAGGTACGGGTCACCCTTGAATTGTCGGCGCTGTCTGTCGACGCGAGCCTTGCGTCGTCCTTCATGGAGTTCATGGCTCATGTGCTTCGATATCGGGTTTGCCTTGATCTTGCCTCTGACCTCAGGCGGGAGTGATCGTTGCCCATCGAGGGCACGGAGCTCCGTTGCCGTTCCGGTCCGGTGGAGGATGGCTCTGCCCGCCGCCGTGTTCTGTAGTCTGGCCTTTTGCGAAGCCATAACCGCGTCCGACAGCTCAGCGAAGGTGTTGTGGATACCCAGGGCAGCTAACTTCTCGTTTGAGGTGGTGACAGGGAGACCCAGGGCCGTTTTGTACGCGCCTCTGATGATGGCATCGACTTGTTCTTGGTCGCGTTTGTTTAGCGAGTGATAGTGATACGGCATGCTA
This sequence comes from Dermacentor andersoni, assembly GCF_023375885.2. Taxonomy (NCBI): domain Eukaryota; kingdom Metazoa; phylum Arthropoda; class Arachnida; order Ixodida; family Ixodidae; genus Dermacentor; species Dermacentor andersoni. The sequence continues at coordinate 14,757,050 of NC_092822.1, read as the reverse complement.
TACGTGATTCTGCTGATCACCAGAGCCTGGACGAGGCGAAGCGTGTCCTCTTCTCGCATGCCCTTGCGGCTTCTTGTAATTCGTTTTATAATCCGCGAGATCTGGTTGGTGGCAGACCTTAGGGTTTGGATGGTGTGGGAGGCTTTCAGGTTGCTCTGGATCCAAAAACCCAGAATCCTAGTCTTATTGCCTTCCGTGATCTTCTGGCCCTCAAGATAGAGGTCGATAGGGCCGGGGGACTTGTAGATTCCTCCTCCGTGCACCCGGATCACCTCGGACTTTTCTGGCGCACAACGCATCCCGCTCGCTGCCGCAAATCTCTCCACGGCCGTCGCGGCCTCTTGAAGGGTCGCCTCTTTTCGCGCTAGGGAGCCCTTGGTGGCCCAGAGCGTGATGTCGTCTGCGTAGAGGGCGTAACCTAGGTCGGGGATCTTCCGCAGCTCTTTGGTCAGCGCTAGCATCGCGACGTTGAATAGAATCGGGGATATTATCGCCCCTTGCGGTGTTCCTTTGTTCGGTACGTCGATCGTATACGATCGAGTCTGGCCTATTCCGATGGTTGCCATCCGGCCCGTCAAGAACGATTTAACGTAATTAAGGATGCGCTCCCCGCAGCTGATGTCGTTCAGTCCCTTGAGAATGGCCTCGTGAGAGATGTTATCGAAGGCCCCTTTTAGGTCGAGTGCGAGCAGGAGATGTTCTCCTCCCTTCGGGATGCCCTTAAGAACTTCTTCCCTTAGGATTAGGAACGCATCTTGCGCAGATGAAACACTAGCCACAAAAACATTGGGGTAACCACGATGCCTTTTTCAAAATGGTGTTGCTCAAGGAGAGCGCTTTTCTCTATACCCGCAGACTGCGCACAAAGAACTGGTAACACGCATTCTGCCCCAAAATCTTGAAATGCGCGATGAGCCCGCATACCTGTGGAATCAATATTCTCTGACAATAAATTGCTGGCGCATGCGTACATTCACTGCAACGGCGAAATGTCTCACAGGTGTACAGCGAAGACAGGAAGGCGAGGGCAAAACAAACAGTAGAGTGGTTTGAGTTTGAAGCTCTGAGAGCACCCAACTTGCCACGATTCATTCGCGTATCATCACACAGTCCAACAATTTCAATTTCAGAAACCTAAATACATACATACATACATACATACATACATACATACATGCATACATACATACATACATACATACATACATACATACATACATACATACATACATGCATGCATGCATACATACATACATACATACATACATACATACATACATACATACATACATACATACATACATACATACATACATAGGAACAATTAACAAAGGGGTAATCGTCTGAATTTATCTAAGAAACCTAATTATTTGCCCTTCGGGTATCATTTTTGTCCAAATTGAATCGAAAGTTTGTTTGAAATACAGAATATAGTATACAGAATTTTAATGTTATGTTGAGTCAATCTGGGATCGCATAGCAGAGTGTGGGTGTAGGCCAGTTGGGGATCCATGATTTTGGGAAGTTACCGCAAGCAAAACACGAGATTTGAAGAAAGGAACAACACGAAGTGGTGTGTTGTCGCTTTTCATTTGTTCTTGTCCATTTTATTGGCGCAAAAGAACACGCGGCCGATAGACGAAAAGATACGGAGGACGCCGAAACAGTGTGTCATATTAGCACATTTCGTACTTTAAGCTTTCCATGACACTCGAAGTGACAGAGTAGGTTGCAAAATTATTCATCGAATTCGACGCGCACGCTACCACGGCAGCAGCTAGAAATAGAATCGATGAGCCATAGCCTCATACGTCACGCACTCTATTTCCATAAACCTTTTCGTTTGTCGTGCAAAAGCCAACACAACTTCAATAAGAACATTGAGCGTTGCTCACCACGAAGAGCGATTATGGCGCGCCTGTTCTTGCGCGCACAATTTTCGGCTCTCAGATTAGCGTTACCAGGTTGAATGATGGGCTCCCGCTCAATACTGCAGCAACTCATGGGGTACGGGGTGCGATCTCGATATTTTCCCTTGCTTTATAAGTGCAAGAAATTGCACATAGAAAGCAAGACAGTGAGAAAAATGAATATACAAATTTAGGGTAGGAAGACTACTAAGGTCAGTAAAAGATTAACAGTACAATAGTGATCAAGTGCGAATTGAAAGTGTTGGAAATATGTAGACGATGTAATAAATTAAGCGTCTTTTTCCAGATCATGCAAGGACAACTAAAATTGAGAAACAGTCTATGTGAGGTATCCAGGTCAGGAAAGTGCTCGTGCTAATCACTATTACATTATACAGCCTTGCTCATTATACAGCCTTAAATACTAGTAACGAGAAAATCAGACATCTACCCGTTCGTAGCAATTGCTACAAAGGAAATCCATACGGGTTCCTCGAAAGAAAAGCCTCGCAGTTGAAGAAAAATTCGTCATGGTCCGGGACAGCTATACAGCCTTAAATACTATGCAATTTAATCTGTTATACAGTTGGCGTGCACGAACAAGTTGCTCGTGCGTAGATGACTTCATTCAGTTGTTAATATTTCCTAGAATATGACAAGACTCATCAACTCATCGCTTTATGAACGTAATTTTATCTTCTATTTCACTCTAGGAGGCTATTAAAAGTCAAAAAGTTCAAAATGCTTCACCTAGCATGGTCATGTCCTGGTCGCATACTTTGGTCAGTAGATCGACCACCAACCAACTAGCGACTAGCGAACATCGACTAGCGAATATCGACCACCAACTAGCCCGCCTATCCCTGTTAAATAGGTCAGTATATATCAGCCGTACAGGCAAGGTTTCCTGACCCATTGCGTCCGCACATCTATGCCATTATGAACTCTCGTGAGTATCATGGAAGTTTACAATCGGGCAACACCTGTTTTTGCCGTTGCGTTGTGAGACGAAGCTCTCTTGCGCCACACGTTCCTTCCGCGCAAATCACACAAAGCGAGAGAAACAAGGAAAGGCAGTACGGCTAACCAGACGCGCGTTCGGTTTTCTACCCTGCACTGGGGGAAGGAAATAAAGCGGCGAAAAACGGAGAGCACTAGTTACGTGCGTGCTCTTGAAGGCGTGCACCAAGGCTATAAATGGCCGGGGGGATTTGTCGGCTTGAAGTACTGTACTCGTAACAAAGTTCTACAAAAATTTCAGTCCGTTCTTGTAACCCTTTCAGTAGCTAAATATGACTGAGTGTTCTTAAGCCCTCAAAATTTAGAATGTTTCTCGAAACAAGGGGAATATATTGCAGAAATATTGTTGGACTCCCTGCATGACTATACAGCGTTTATATAAAATGTAGCGGGAAAAGTTCAGGAAAAATAGATTTATTAGAGACATTCCTACAATGTCTCAAAAGCGTGGACACACTTTTGCCAACGGCTTTTGCATACGACTCGAAGGCTCCCCGGTAGGCGGATTCCGCAAGCTCCTTAAGGCCACACGTACACGCTTTTTTGACGGCACTTAGGGTCCCATGATTGTGCTCCTTGAGGGAGGATTTCATTTTTGGGAATAGGAACTAGTCTGCTAGTGTCAAATGGGGACTATAAGGGAGTGGGGAATCTTCGCGATGCCGTTTATCGTCAGGTAGTCACTGACTTCGGTGCAGATGTGGCCGATTGCATTGTCGTGATGCAATTTCCAATTTTCGGCGATGGCTGGCCTCATCTGGTTAACCCTTCTCTTCAATCTTCTTTACACCATTAGGTAAAAAGCACCGTTCCGTGTCCGTCACTCTAGTACAGATTCGTAGTGGACCACCGCCTTTGCGTCGAAGAAAACGATGAGCATGGCTTTCACTCTGGATTTGTTCATTCGAGCCTGTTTCGGACCAGGTGATGCCGGAGTGTGCCATTCGGAACTTTGCCATCTTGTTTCCGGGTCACATTCAAATGTTCAAGTTTCGTCTCCCGTGATTACGTTGTCCAAAAAGTGGGTCTTCTTCAACACGTTGCAGAAGGTCTTCGCGAGCAAACACTCGCCTCTGCTCTTGCTTGTCAGTAAAGGTCTTCGGGACGAGTTTAGCGCAGATCTTTCGCATTGCCAAATTTTAGTAATAATGATGTGCACTGTCAACTTATGAATGCCAATTTCATCTGCGACCATTAGCGCACTTAAACGACGGTATGAATTCAGCCCTGTACGCGCACGTTGAACGTTGTCCTCGGTTCTTGACGTCGACAGACTTCCAGCGCGGGGCTCTTCCTCCGCACTCTCTGGGCCATCTTTGAAGAGCTTGTGCCACCTCAAAACTGCAGTTCGGGACATGCTTTCATCATTGAACACTCGGCGAACCATGCCCAACGTCTCTGTACCTGAATTTCCCAGTCTCACAAAATTTGATGGCGCCCCACTGTTCAATCGTTCACTGCATTTTGCACTCGCACCCAGTCACTCGACAGGGGGTCCACTAAAGACACGATCTAGCCTGAACGAACGCTCTCAGGTGACTGGCGCTTGGCGCTTCTTGAAGGTCACATCCCCCCCCCTACCGCACATGCGCTCTGCGACGCAGAGTCATGTCAGGAAACAACGGTTCTCGATACTTTTTATACAAACCCTGTATAAGTCACGTCAGGTGAATCATCATAATCACAAAAAGTAATTAAATACAGGTATTAGCCTATAATAAATGATACGTTATATTAATAAAAAAATGAAATATTGTGACTATAATCTCAATATTCTACTCAATATTGTTGTGTAGAAGGCCTTCTGATGCGAGAAATAAAACTAATAAAAAATAGTAATACAAACGAACAGGTTCAACGTCTAGTCAAATCTGGTAGTACACTTCATAATCAGTCAGCCAAGAACTTTATTGAGGTCCTGAGGAGGTTTCAGCCGTTGGAGATCGCACGCGGGGAGCTCGTTGGGCCGAAACCGTAGGCGACGCCCAAGTCGGGACGGGAATGTGGTGACGCTCCACCAGTTCTTGGGTCCTCTGGACGGCCTTGAGTTGGAGTTTGAGGTCCGGGCTTTTGAGGGCTTCTTCCCATTCGGGCTCACTGGAGAGAGGACCCTCTGGTAACGGGGTACATTGCCAAAGCATGTGCGAGAGTGAGCAATAGAATTCTGGGCAGTCAGGGCAATTTGCCGGGATTTCTGAGTTGTAGTGGCTTAGTAGGCTTCGTGACGGATACGAGTGCGTTTGCAGTATTCGAAACACGGCCGCCTGCGCGCGTTCGGGTTTGGCGTGCGGGAGCGGGTATTTCATTCTTGCTTTTCGATAGTGTGAGGTGATTTCTTGGTACGTGAGTAGCGGGCCATTAAACTGAATGTCCAGCCCCTCGGAGGCCGTGGGACCGTCGCGGCGGGCAAGTTCTCGCGCACGGTCGTGGGCCGCTTAATTGAGATTGGGTTTTTGGGGGTGAATCTCTTTCCCCATGTGAGCGGGGAACCAGTAGAGGCATCATTTGTACTCTTTCGAGCTCGCTAGTAGTAAATGCGCTGCCTCTTTCGATACGTTGCCGCTTCCGTAAGCCCGAATTGCAGCACGCGAATGCGTATGGACATGGGTAAATGTGGGGTCTGCCATGGCGATGGCTACAGCTATCTTTTCTGCTTTAGCACTGGTGGTCGAATCAACCGATGCAGATGATCGTAACGTTCCGTTGCCGTCAACAACTGCTATCGCGAAAGTTGATGTATGGCCGTACTGGGCCGCGTCCACAAATGCGGTATCTTCACGATCCGCGTCGGTGCGGTCGAGAATCGGGCGGGCGCGGGCCCGGCGCCTACCCACGTTGTATAGTAGGTGGACGTTTCTGGGAAACGGTGAGACTCTGTAGTTGTCTCTAATTTCACTCGGTAGGGTAACCGCGTGCTCGAGATAGGGAGATGGGGATACATTAGCTTCGCTTAGAATTAGTCTACCGGTTTTGGACGAGGATAGGCGGAGTATTAGCGCCATAGTCTGAGCCTCGATCACTTCGTCGATGTTGTTGTGCATGCCTAGCTGATCAACCTTTGCTGTACTTTCTCTTTGCGGAATGCCCAAGACCTGTTTGATGCACTTGCGCATGAGTGTGTTTAGTTTCGTCTTTTCTATTTTCGTCCAATTATGGGCAGAGGCGACGTAATTAATGTGGCTCATAAGGAACGCGTGGTATACACGCAGAAGGTTATCTTCGCAGAGACCCTTCCTGCGCCCTGAGACTCTGTGGATGAGTCTGATCACGTTTTCGGTTTTGGCGGTTAAGTGTTTGATCGTGTGTCCGTGGCATCCGGTGGCTTCGATTAGGAGCCCAAGAATGCGTATGTGGCTGGCTCGCGGAATCTGTTGTCCGTCTCTTGTGTGTAGTGCGATCGGAAGTTCGTCTAGAGGAGTTAGGTAGCGGACTCCTTGGCAAGACTTGCGAAATAGTAAGAGTTCCGATTTCTTGGAGGATAGTTTCATTCCTGTGTCTAGTAGGTACTCCTCCGTGGCATCTAGGGCAGACTGTAATGCCTGCTCCATGTCTGCCAGGGAGCCTCCCGGGCTCCAGATGGTGATGTCATCTACATATAGAGCGCAGTTTACGTTCGGGATGTCTCGTAGTTCGTCTGCGAGTCCCTTCATCACTATGTTAAATAGTAATGGAGAGATGACTGAGCCTTGCGGTGTTCCGACGGAGCCCAGCGTGTAGCAGTCCGACTTAAGTTATGAGATTCGCAGTCGGGCTTCTCTGTCTTTTAGGAAGGAGCGCACGTACTCCTGAAATCTCTGGCCGAGGCCGAGGCCTGCCACAGACTCCAATATGAAGCGGTGCGAGACGGTGTCGAATGCTTTCGTGAGATCGAGGCCGAGGATGCATCGAACGTCTCTTGTTTTAACGTCAAAGACCTGTCTCATTAGGAGTAACATGGCATCTTGCGTGGATAGGTGTGGTCGAAACCCTACCATGTTGTGTGGGAGGAATTCGTGTTCCTCAGTGTAGCGTGACACTCGGTTTTGAATGATGTGCTCAGCTACTGTACCCACGCATGAAGTAAGAGAGATGGGGCGTAAATTGTCGAGGTTAAGTGGTTTGCCGGGTTTTGGGATAAGGACCACCGTGGCCGTGTGCCATTGCAATGGCACCTCTCCTGTTTCCCACACGTGGTTGATGTCTTTAGTGAGTAATGTAATGGCCTGGTCGTCTAAGTTACGTAACATTCGGTTGGTTACCCCGTCGGGTCCCGAGGCCGACCTGCTGTTTAGGTTGTGTAGCGCCTCTCGGATTCCACTTTACTGAAGACAGCGTCTAGTTCGGGAGTGGTTTCGCACTTTATGCTCGGGTAATCGTTGGGGTGAGCGTCGCCTAGCGAAAGGTAACGTTTGGCAATTTCTTACAGGAAGGACTCTTCCCGTTCCCCCTTTCTCCTTATGTGAGTGTAAAAGTCGGTCTAGCGCGTGGCTTTGATTATCCTTTGTCTGGCTGTCGTCTAACATGTGTTTCAGGAGGTTCCACTTACCTGCCGTCGACCGCCGAACATATATCGTGCCATTGGAGTCTTGTGAGCTCCGTACAGTATTGTTCGATGTCTCGGTTGAGTATCGCGATGTGTTTGCGCAGGCGTCTCTTGAGACGTTGCTTTCTCCATCGCGCAAGTATCGAGGCCTTGGCCTCGAGTAAGTTTGCGAGGTGAGGGTCAACCCTTGGGGCCTCCAATTCCGTTTGTATGGTTTTCCTGGCTCTAGTTACGTCGCCCTTTATCGCAGAGAGGAGCTCCGCGAAGGAGTCGTGCGTGTTCGTGTCTTCCTTCCGTAACTGACGGAAGGTATTCCAGTCTGTGAGGGTGAAAGACCGGGGTGGGGCCGTCGTGTTTGGTATTTCTGTGCGTATGACGAAGTGATCGCTGCCCAGGTTCTCTTGCGTGTTCGTCCATGTGTAGTTTGCGACATTTCGGAGTAACGTGAGGTCCGGCGTAGTATCGCGTCGGGTCAACGTACCCAATCTGGTGGGGAACCTGTGGTCTGTCACCAGGGTGAGGGACAGGTCGTCGATCGCGCGCGAGAGGTTGTTGCCGCTAGGCTTGATTGTGAGGTAACCCCACGGCGCATGGGGGGCGTTGAAGTCCCCTACGATAATGAGCGGTGAGTTTCGTGCCAATAATGCGGCTTTAGTAAGGATCGCATGGAAAGATTGATTGTAGTGCGCGGGGGAGCTGTTGGCGTTTAGTACAAGAACGCTTTGTTTTAAGAGTTGGTTAGGTACGAGCTCGATTAGGATCGACTCGATACGACTGTTTTTCGGTAGGACATTATCAACGATATGCTCGAATTTTATATTAACGAGCGTGGCGATGCCTCTCCTGGCGTCCCCTCCCCTTTGGGAGACGGGGCTGTACCCTGAGAGCGTGAGGGTTTCGCATAGGGTTTCTTGTAATAGTATTACGTGCGGCTTTTTGGGTTGAATTTTGAGGTACCGTTGCAGCGATGATTTGCGTTTCGCGCAGCTAGCACAATTCCACTGTCAAATTTCTAAGGTATCACGTGTCGTGCTAGCCATGATGGTCTTGCGGGTGATTTATTGGTGGCGAAGGGTGTGTCGTCGTGTCCATCTGTTGTGGCTGACTAGCTTTCTTTTTAATTTTTATGGCGACTTTATTTTCAAACACCTCTACACGATTCGTTAGGATACGAATACTTTCTAGGTTCTCTCGCGCGAGGCGCAGAATTTCGCCTAGGGTGTCTTGCAGTGCATTACTCTCTTCTTCCGTCTCTGGGAGCGGAGGGTGTTTGCGTTTGGCTTTGCTTACTTTTACGTTTGTTTCTTGGGGTACTTCGTACTCTTCTACTCTTCGTACTAGAGCGACTTATGACATAGTTTTTGACTAGCAGATGCATACGTTTAAATCCAACACCGCGTTTAATTTTTTTTTCTTATGTCTTCACTAGTCGGCACCTTCAAAATTAAATCACGTCTCAAAATGGAGCAACCCTGAGTGGAAAGGGTATACCTAAAAAAGGAACATTGGACAGCCCTTAAATGTCACGGAGTTTCTCTCGCCTAAACCCTTATGAAATGCACAAGATACAAGGCGAAGGAAACCTCAAAAACCGTAGATGTGGAATGATGAGAACGTTTTCACTGCCAAATATTCATATAAAACAAAACCTGGAGTGTCAAGAGCGTTTCCGGCTAAGAAAAATCCTTACATATACACCCCTAGGATAAATTGTTTAGAACCACAATCTACCGGTTATTATTTTTCGTAAGGTCTCAACACTGGGATCCCGCTACTGCATACATTTCTAAATTGGTAACATGTTTTAAATGTTCCTGCCTTTCTTTAGGACACCTTTAGTTACTATCGTCCAGAGATTTCTTCGTCTACGTTTTGAACAACGCGTGACACGTCATGACAAGATATTGGTCCCTTCGTTCGTTTGGCTTTCACTAAAATTTCTATCGTGGCTTTCTTTATTTATGACCTCTAGAACAATGTAACGTTTGAGTTGAAATTATAACCTACATAAGGTGAGTTAGAAAAGTAAATAAAAGGGCTAAAAAGATGAATAACACAAGTGGTGCTCAAGCCGTACTCGTCGCCAATCTCAACCAACCATAAGTGGACGTGGCAGAGACGCGATCTCCGATTCAGCATACATGTTCGTACGCGGCTTCCCCGCTATTTTCGGTTGTCTGTGTTCTCCTGCGCATAGCATTCAATGGCCAATGAGTTTCGCAGGCTCTCCCTGACAGTTCCTCTCTTTCAGAGGCAGCTGCACAATTACGCGATTGTGAAATCTTATGTCGTATTATTTTGTTCTTCAACGAACTATACTCCTGTCAAGCCATGAACGGCGCGAAGCATACCTGCTAGGCAATGAAATATTCATCCCAACCTTTTCTGTCTCAATTGTTGAAGCCATTGAATCGCGCAAGAACGGGACGCTGTTCCCGATCAAGAAGAGAAAAATGTTCGTGTGACGATCCGGTATGCACAGCGTTTTAATGCACAAGCAAAACTGGAGCCAGGTCTGGAGCTTTTTAAAGGACTGCCGATAACTGAGGGGCATACAGAACACAAAACAAAACACTCACAAAGAATGCAGAGCAGCCTGCACGCAGCTTTCGGAGTTCTTTTTCTTTGGTGACCCGGCATAACGCATGCACATTACGGCGGCTTGATAGGTGAAAAAAAAAACACCCCACATTTTGGCTTAGTGAGTGTGCAGTGTGTCTGACTGGCCTGAACGAAGGCTAAGCAGAAAATGTTCATGAAAACAGGATCTGCTTCGTCAGAGGACAAAGGGCAAAGTGGAAGACGCCGAGTGGTCGGCCTGGGGGCTCACAGAAAAATTCAAAATTCTCGTTGATCTACTTGGTTATTTCATTTTCCCCCCGGTTTTATTATAGTAGTTTCTCCTTCTCAGTAATTTGTTGGCTCCTTTACTTCGAATTATCCAAATGCGCTTTCGGATCATTAAAATGATTATCAGAGGCGGGCTCGCGCTTTATTTGTGATATGTTGAAATGCCGAGCAAAAGCGGCATGCATCGATCAGAACGACCGAGGGAGCAAAAGCACGTTCACGATGCATCGCCAAAAATTTATGTAGCTTTGTCGAAGCCACAGTAGTAGGGAGGCGGGTGGGGGGGGAGGAGGAGGCTGTTGCTACAGAGGCGGGCTGTCGGAGAGCAGAATGTTTACCCAAGCATTATTACGAATGCTGCACCCAACTGCCACAGTGAGAAAATGCAGTGAGCGGAAAAAGGATCGATACACAAGATTAACAAAGACGAAAGTGATGTGCTTGAAATAATGGGGTTGTATTGATATTGGCATTAACACATTAAAGTCGCACGAGACAAGTTGTTTGGTGCCGTGAGTGGTCGTGACGACACCCTGCGGCGTTACGTTAAACCGAAAAACGCTGTGCACTTTGGTTGCCTGATAGTCTTACACTAACCGTAGCAGTGTTAACGGAATACAACGAAGGAAGAGCAAATGATCGCGCTCAGTACAGCTGTCGGAGCTGCATTCAAGCATGCTTTCTTTGCGGCCATTCTTACATTGCACTGCACTTCAAGGTGGTATTAAGTTTGCATCGTTGCAGTAACTCCTTCCTTGCATAAATACTTGCTAAAAACACGAAACAGGGATCATATTCGTAAGTCTTGCACTAAGTGAGTGTCATCCGCAAATAACTATCGCAGCGCAATTATCTTATCATGCCTATCGCGGTCACAAACGGTGGGGGCCCAAACGCCGCCCAATTAGGAAAAAATTGCACGCAAGAAACATTTGACGAATACGGGCGCAGACTGCGGGCAGGCAAGGTACGCCCCCCCCCCCCTCTTCGAAATAAATGTCAGTTCCAAAACACCCCCGAAATTGGATCCCACAGCTCCGCCTCCGATGATAATCACCGGCCAAATTAGGTCAGCTGGATGACAAAGGTATATCCCAACGGTAAGAGGTCCTGATCGTATCTTACGTAGACGAACGAATACGAAAGGTCGCCCACTTTGGGATTTCCAATCTGCTTTTCTTTTCTTTTCTTTTTCTTGTACCTGCCAGGAGACTAAAGAAACCGACGACAGTGGCAAGAACACAGACCAGACGAACAAATAGCCAAAGATAGTAGGAAGCGTTGCAAAATTCGGATGAGTGCTTCTTTCACGGTCGGTGAGCTCTCCACCTCCTTTTTCCTGGGCGATTCGAAGGCGAGAAGATCTGAAGAAAGAAGCTCGTCTTGGGCTTCGGTGACGGCTGGTGTCAAGTTTAACACACTCTCCGGTGTGTCATCGTCGAGCTCTTTCCTATCATTATTTTATTAGACGGAATCAAACAAACAAATAGTTTGGGTATCTCTAAGCGACGGCAAATAACGTTACTTTTGTTCTCTCCAGCTACGTGGCATTCGCATATATTAAACTCTGCCTAAAGTTAGCTGGGACACGCTGTACATGCAACGGTGTACAGACGGAGCGTAGCTAGAAATGAAGGCAGTCGAGAAGAAAAGGCAGTGTTCAGGCGACCATGTTTGTCAACTCATATTTAAGTATATCCCTTACTTTATGTATTTCAGTAACAAGTTTTTGTTAGTATTTCTATAAAGGCAAGGCTGACTATCGTATTGATCACTACTTTATCTCAGGTATTAAAAGTTTAGAAAAGGCTTAAAAATGCTGAAACTAAAGTTAGAAAATGCTTTGGCAGCCCTTATGCCTTGCATACGAGGGTGCATTGGGAATTTGCCTGCTGCTAAGACCATGTACTCGTGATCGTTGTAGTTCGCAGCATTTTCTACATTCTGCCGCTATAGTGGTGATTAGCTCTAGTCAACACTTACAGACTAGAGGGTGATGGGCTGGCTGGCTTGGGAAGCCCATGGTAAAACCACAAAGAGGCAGTGCAGGTGAAAGGGTGTAGGCTTTTTTTTTCTTGAATTCGGGAAAGCCCAGATCACGATTAGTTTTGAACAACGACTAAGAAACATGGATGAAAAGAAATGGCTGGCTAACGCACACAAGTATCTGTGCCTCAAAAGCGTGGACACAGAATGTAGGAAGAGGTCAAGAAAGTTGGCAACCAAGCATAGGGTAATTGAAAGTCTAAATAGGCAACCTTTATTGAAAAAGTAACAGCGCCAAACAGACAAGGACATAGGCAAAGAAGTACACGACACTTCAGTTGTGAGTCAGTGCCAGTGTAGTGTTCTTCTTTGCCTAAGTCGTTGTCTGTTTAGCGCTGTTACTTTTTGAAACATGAATTACCACCAACTCGCCCAATTTTTCTTTCTAGTACAAGCAACCATGATTCATAAAAAAAAGAGCCAGAGAAACGGAGACAGTAAATTGGATGCAAAGGATGGAAACAAAAAGACGATGGAGATTTACAAAAACAGCAAGAAAGAAATCAGGAGGGAAATTTCGCAAGATAACGCAAAAGGTCTTGAGTTTGAGGCCCTGAGCTGGCTGCCTGAGGGCAAAAACATACCAAAGAAAATATGTGCCACAGGATGCGACATGTGTGTGCTGCAAGAAAAGCCCGGAAAAAACGTGGCAGATCGTAATCGAATGCCAAGATATTGACCTAGAGAGACCTTTAGGGAGTGTCCGCCTTGGGATTCAAAGAGGACGGTAAGATTAACTGGTCAGTGGTCGACATAAGTTGGAAAAGATTAGAGTACTGGCGGAAGAAAAGCTGGGAAGAGATTGACAGAGCCGAAGTCACTGCAAGTGTAGGTTATGTTACAGTATAGTGATATAGGCTTTAAATATGAAAGTTAGCAGTGAAGTTAGTGAGGAAAAGGGCTAGATAGCGATATATGTAGTGAAATTTAATTAAACCACGCAGGCTAGCTGTCTATTTGTCCCGGCTCCGTTTCAAAGGGGATGCCAATAAATATAATCATCATCACGCCTAGGTTTAATATACCTGCGCAGAAACACCGAAAAATGTAGACGGGGGGCAAGAAAGGGAAGTCTTACTCATGAATGTGCATGCAACATCGCTAATGTGGGTCCGCTACAGCTGAGCCAGGTATTAGCATGGTTTAGCATTTAGTTTGAACTTCTCGGATGGTGTTCTAACTACACGCGGGACTGAATAACGCGGGCACGTCATACGCAGGAGCACCAGCATTTCTCGCACCCTTAAAAGCTTTGACAGGCGCTGTAGGCCCTGTAAGGGCATCGCACAGGCTCCACAACGCTTCCCGTAAAGAGCCGCGATAGTAAAATGACATCGCTTTCAGGTTGGGCACTGGTACTGGTTTGCATTTCGAATATTTAACAGGGAAAATGTGTAACATAAAAGTCATGCATTGTGAATGTTATGCTTCATCACATATATTTGCGGACACCATTCCCCAACATTCTGACAAATAATTCTGTCAAGAGCGTAAGGCCTGGTTCGAGCAACATTGGTGGTAAAGCAGTATAGGATTCACTTTTCATACAGAAACATATACCATGCATATACCTAAATGCATGCGGTAGCCACGGTAACACCGATGGTGACGGCGGTAATGTGCCTGGAATATCCATATAATTGTTATCGCAATAAAATGTGCCGAAGACAGCTTAGAACACTGTTTTCCTAGAACCTACGGCTTTCGTTGTCGATAGAGAAAGTCAAAAGAAAGCAGGAAGGTATGGAGGGTCAACAGAAGAAAACGTTCAGTTTGCTATCTTCACTATCTTACACTAGGGGCAGGAGAAGAGGAAATAGAAAATAAGAAAGAACTACAAAACTACAGCCGTTTACAGCACCGGTTACGTGAACACTGAACCACTATATGTCGGCGCTGTAATAGCTTATGCAGGTTTGTTGTCCTTAATAATTGTAGAAATGCATTTATCGCCATCTCCTGCTAGGGCTGATGAGGTCGGTGCTCAAACGTATGCTAAGACCCTTTCTGAGACACGCGCTTTTTCATTAACAGGGTTGTTGTTTTTACCATTATCAAGTGGAATAAATAGGCGGCGTGGTTCCTCAGACACTAAACTACAACAGCATTGCTGCGATGCGGATGAAGCGGCCAAGTCTACGCACAATGGTGACAAATTGTTCACGAGCGGTGTCAATACTTTGCTCGCTGGCACGTGATCTCCCATATCTTCACTGCCACTGACCGATTTCACCAAATTTTGGCGTATCTCACTGGACCTCCACTGCACTCTTCTTCCACTTGCCCTACTGTGACTTCAATGAACACTTGTCCTTCTTCTATGGTTTAGAATGACGACTTTGGCTTGGAATTCCTATGTGCCTAGAATGGTAGTGCCAGCAAGTCATATAATCACGTCAGTGGCAGAGACCAACCGTGCAGGAAGGAAATAAAGGAGGAAAGAGCATTACGCCACACAGCCAGCCTTAGAAAGCATACTCGCCTTCGCCTACTCTCTCTTCAATATTCAATGGCACACGTGACCCTATGTGCTTAGTTTCCAATAGCTATTAATCAGCAAGAACTTGTTCGGGTGCTGGACCAATCACTCCATGCACATTTTCTTCCGACATGCTTGTGCAGTTTCGGACGTTTATTGCACAGTCTGCATTTATCGTCTTCGTTGCAACGTTCGAGTACGGCAGCCACACGTCGCTGTCATACCGGTTCTCTTTTCGGAAAGGCGTGCGCACGGCTATCACCGCGGTGAAAGACGCTAATACTTACCGCGACATAATCCCGTCTGGGGCCGGCTTTTCTTCGGATTAGTTTTGTTACGTAATGCTCCCTGCTGTAGTTGTTTCCTTCCTCTTCGGGGCCCACAAATTGTCATACTTTATCTACAGCTCAGCTCAGCCAGGTGTGATAAAAAGGATATTATCATGTCAATATAGCGAGAGTCACCCCTTCTCGGCTTAGAAAATTATTGCGCAACTTGGTCCCGCCTAGCTCCTATGCGCAGTGATTTAAGTGCGTCTCCGCCTATATTTTAGTGCATCTGAATGGTTACATGACGTGCTATCATTTTTGCTGCATGCTCGCTCATCTGCGCGCCCACTCTTATCTTTCTTTATCACAGGAACTGCCACAGGCCCGAACCATCTGTGGTGTACACCATGATCATTTTTTGCCTGGTAATTTTACTCTAGTTCAAAGCTTTCGCTGGTTACGTATCTTCGCTTATTGCATGCCTCCTTCACGCCCTTCGCTTTATGGCCACCCATAAATAAAACTTTTTCTTACAATGTCATCACTTATTAGGCTTGCCACTTTCTTCACACCCTGTCTAGAGCAGAGCCACGTAAACTAACTGGCCTTGCCATGAAAATTGTATGATTGCTAAGTGGAGACTAATCGATTTGTCTTTCGCTGTTGTATCCACGGCCTGATTGGCAGAAAAGGCATGCTTGTGGTATACCGTCGCCACGGTGCTACTGCTACTTTGCTATAAAGGGAGCCAGCTGCATGTGGTGTATCCATTAATTTTGCTATAGGTAAACATACTCGCTCCAATTTGTGACAAACATTCAACGTGCTTCCGCCATCAAATCTGTTTCGAAGCCGAGGGGAGCAGCAGGTGGGTTACGGTGAAGTACGCTTAATAACACTACGCATATGCTGAGCACCGATTATGATGTCAGTGACTAATCGTGTGACGCTGCAGTATTTCATGTGGGCTCTTCGTATGTGCATGAGTAAAAGGCAGTAGAAAATGCCCATTCATCACGACTATAGGACACAATCAGCAATGAAAAAATTCGCATGTGTGTTTTCACAGCGCAGTGCATATTCCCTATAGTAGAAAGCCGGCAGCTAGGTTTAATCGTGCTATACGTAAGTGCGTCTGTGCAAAAACCCTGTATCATTTGCATATCCTTCTGGAACAAACACGACAAAGTCTACCTCTTTTTCCAGGGGAACGAATATTTTATATTTATCCAGCAAGTGAGAACAAACAAGCAACAGAAGCTTCTCCAACATACATAGCGTATCTGTTGTGCTCCGTGGAAAGCTAACAACCCCAGCTGCAAGTTCACCTCACTCCCAGTCTAAGCAAATAGTTTCGTCGCTGATTAAACGATTGCGTTCAGCTCCCACTCGCAGACAACGCACGCTCTAACGCGGTAAGTTACGGGCTCCACCAGAGTGTGGCTTCCTGGCAAGCCGCATCTGACCACGTTGCGGTTAACAAGGTTATTTCCGAACGCCACTATGGCAGTGCGTCAAGCGCTGCCCCGCATTTCTCCTTGTTAAGCTATGCACGCGCGGAACCACGAGGCGAGGGTGCATCCGACAAGCTCATGATGTTCTGGCCTCGCTTTCAAGAGCAAAGTAACCCCATTCTCCTCCGCACTTGGTCTCGCGGTAATTGCAAGCGCAAGCTCAGTACGAACAGCCAAGCCTGAACTGCAAGGGAGTCGTACAAAGGAGAGCCTTGCTCTTCGATGGATCAACTCAAGACGCTTCGCGCAAAGTATCTTCGTCTCGGCTCTACACGGGCAAGGGAAGTGTGACAAAAAAGATCCGGCTGGGTACATTCAGTCACCGGACTACCGAAACGCTTCGCCACGATTATTTTTTTGCGTGTGACCAGGTGTCATCCATTGCTTGTGTTGGGTTCGGCGTAGTGAAAGGCACGACCTGCACAGCAGTTACGCAGAAAGGAGGCGCTACTTCGGACGCTTTAGTCTCTGGTCTGCATAGGAGGTTCCTTACAGGATGACGCAACGTTCCCAAACACTCAGTCGTAGAGAAAATGTTTACAAATCTCTCTCCATGTGTTTCAACAACATGTGGGAGAATCGCAATACTGCAACAGCAGGTGGTCAATTAAACCGACACCGTGTACTCCACTCAGCAGGTGTGTGCACGTGCATGTGTGCGTTCACGTGTTTGTGACATAAACATTCGACTATACGAGCGCTAAATAGTCCACAGAAGATCGATAGAGAAACGTCTCCTTACAAAGATTTCATACAATAACACAGACAGAACAGAGTGATTGATGGCGATTTTGTCTTGAGGTTGACAGCATGGCTACTGTTGCTACTGTAACTCAAGCTTCGTGTAGCAGCCTGAATCGCCGTTCGGTATCCCGATTCTATGCTGTAAATAAGGGGTTATGTTTTTCATACTTTATCAAGTGAGTTGCACAAAACATATTATCATGCTATTTATGTCCACTGCAGGAGAAATGCCTCTTGCAGCGATCTCCACGTATACACTGTCGGGCGCTAGCTGATTCCATTCTATGCCTGCAAACTTCCTAATTTTGTCACCCCACGTAATTCTATGCCGTCCTTGCCTTCCCTTCTTTCCCTTGGCATCCATTCTCTAGCTCTAATAGACCACCGGTTGTCCGTCCTGAACATTAGCTGAGCTACCCAGCTCTATTTTTTTTCCTGTTAATGCCAACTAGATTATCGGCTACCCCGTTTGTTCCCTAATCCACATAGCAGTCTTCTCGTCTCTTGAGGTTACGGCTAACATAGTACGTTCAATCGCTTGATGTGCGGTTCTCGACTTCCTCTCAAGTATGAAGCACTTAGTTGATCCTAATTCTATTTCGCTTCATCAAACTGTTCATTCTACATGGGTTTAAACGCTTTCCGTGTAACTGACGAGGTCCAAGTTCAGTAAAAGTTTAACGTCATAATAATTTGTGCTTCTGGTTTCTTTTCGTGTGGATGATAGAAACTTTTAGCAATAAAGCGAGCAAACTTACAAGGCGGTCGTTACCACGGCAATTCCCATTCTATGAAGTAATGGCTAAAGGCTCCTGGAGGCACAAGAGAGCACGTCTAAAAGCTAGAGCCACTGCGACGCGCTTTAAGCTGCTGCTAGTTGCGAAATGGCATTACCAAGCAACGGTACCATATATTGCCCTTGAAGCTTTACTTTTGCCAATTCCCGAACGGCTTCTCCGAGCAGTCACCATACCACTAACTGCTCTCTAAAAACCTTCTGCAATACTGCAGATATATGTACGGTCCTTAGCTGGCGCTGTATTTGCAGAGCGAAGCAATTTCCTCTTTCGAACGGGGTTCGCATCACTCGAAACGCTGCCGGCCGCCCCCACTTCCTGTCGCGTAGGTCTCTCCCCGAAGAGAGATCGCACGACCAGCTCACATCCCGTCCGTTATCTCCGGTTGGACCATTCTTTCGCCACAACTTCCGTTGTCTTGAGGCTTGAACAGCGTCTCAAGCGAGCACCGTTCGACCTGCGTGACGAGATGCCAAGCGGGCACTGCTCGGACGACGCGCTTAACAACGTGCCGCGCAGCTTCGTGATTAGAGAAAGCGCACGACAGCCAGAGCGCACGCGCCAGAGTATCTTGCATAATAGTTAATTTAAACATTACAGTGACAGATTCGCAGGGCCACGCGCAAGGGCAACGTTTAAATCAACGCGGAGCACATCAGAATCAAAATGGAGCGTACTTACGACGCCTTCTCGGGGACTGTACAGGTAGGCGTCGGCTCATCCCTTTTAATCCACGTTATAATCAAGCTGTGTGCTTGGTCTAGATGCACTGCTTATTATTTCGCCCCACTAAGCTAAATACACTGTGACAGGCACTTCAATCATCGTAGGAGCGTGATTATCAAATTGCGATTCCGGGTGAAGTCACGTTGGAAAGGCGTTATCCCATGTAGTTGTCACTTTAACCAAGAATTAAACAGCCAAACCGGAGTGAATAAAAGGGAATAGAAAACAAATGTTCATGAACGAAGGTTTTGCTTAAAAGTAAATGGGACGTAAGGCTGGCAGTATGATCGAAAGACAAAAGCGTGTTCCTGAGTACAAAACTCTAAGGCACACACAAAAAAAGACCCAAGCTTGTTTACAGATTACGACCTAAACGCAACCAGACATTTTTTTAAGCAGCATATATATTTGAAGGCTTTGCGATGTAAGCGACAGGAAATAAATCAATGCATACCTATATAAAATGCTCAAAAAGAGCATATTTGCTTATGTGCAAAGCAGGCACCTATTTAATTATAGACTTATATTCTGCTCAATATACACATTTCTATTCTACGACAGCAGCATTTATTACAGCCCACTGGTTCTGCTCTTAAGGTATATAGAAAAGGGCAATGCGTTGTCGAGTTGCCCATGACGCATTGGCCAACCCAATGGAGCCACGATATCATTGATGACGAGGTCCTTCAGTATGCCAGCGTATATATTTGCAACGTATGCAAAAGTCGAGTAGTGGAGACATTTTTCTTTTGGCAGACCCTCTTTGTACTATCATCAACCATGTAGAACAGCGTTCCAATAAGAAGTAAAGTTATACAAGAGATGTGCGCACCAATATATACAATTATGCGCGTTCTTATTTTGCACAAAGTCGACTCCGTCATACCAGAAACCTTAAACAGCTGTGAGGCTAGCTCCTGTTTCTTATGCAACTAACCAGAAGCTTTAAATAAGAATAGTTGTGTTCTGAATGTTGTGGCGCATAATTTGCGCATAGTCATCTTCCTGTCTTCGACCACCGGTTCGATGCACCATAAGCCATCTAGCAATGATGTGCACCTTGGTAAGCTCGCACAACACGTTGGCAGGAAAATTATCCCGCTTCATCAATACTGCGCGAGCGACAGTGCGCTGCGCCATCCACAGATGTAACGCCGCTGTGGCATGCAGCATTCATGATAGTCGTGTTCTCGCTATGGCCTTCGGATCCACCAGGCCCACTTTGGAGGGTCAATTTAGACAAATGAGTCTCTAGCTTTATCCACGTTTGCCAGTCACACCTTCACAGTGCAGTGCTCTCGTTTAATGACCGTGCAATACATTCAGCTAGAGCCAGAGAATTCGCGCTCGTTTGGCACGTGCACCGCCAGATTAATATCGTTAACCCGCTCTCTACGTATGGCGTTAGGTCCGTTATATATGGCCCACTGCGTCATTCTGGTTCAGTTTTGATTGATGCAGCGAGCCATGAATATTTCATGGAGCCTGGAAGAGGAGAATTTGGCTCGCAACTGGCCGCTAAAAAGACGTGAGATGGCCATGCACACCATCTAGACAGCGCACTGCTAGCAAAGCAAATCATGGTTTAGCTTGGTTTGGTACGGTCTTCGAGATCATGGAGCATGCAGCCGTTCGTGATCTTAGTGGTCCTTACTTCAATTCATAATCTTCTTTTATACACTAATTGAGGCGCACTCGTTCCGTGTGCTGATAATTATTAGCCAAATGTCTCTGTGGATATTTCTCAAAGTGTCCACTAAAGTGTTCCACACTATGTTATCTAAAAACAGACCACTTACATATGGCTGTACCATCCTTTATTCAAACTCACACTGGCTTGAAGGAAGTGAAAAGAAAAAAAGACTGGTAGACACGGCCATTCACCAAGTGCCTGGGCGAACCTTCTTACGAGACATCAAATACAAACAATAATTCCTGATGACATCATGATAAAAATTTTCTATGACACGCATACACATTTTATTCGATGCATCGACAATGCTGCAAACCTGGAACCGAAAGTTCAACGTTGGTGTTAAACACAAGGCTCATGTTCACAAAACCTATCTTAAGGTGTTGTTCATAATTATCCTGCGCACCCGCACTCACCAACCATAAGAGCCATCAACATGTTGGTGGCCAATCTTACGCGGTGGAGGCCAATCGAGGCTGGCCCTTACGAAAAAGAAATCACGGCGAAAGATAGCACGAGCGAGACATGAACTTGAAGAAAAGACTATAATCCGAGTGCTTTCTTAAAGTCGCTGCCACGTGAACGCTCATTTTCGCTGGGACAACTTATTAGCTCACCCAGTTGACGATCCTTCTGTAGCAAGGTATAGAATGTTTACCAATAGCGATATATTACCTACTCGAAGTGTAACCTTTTCCATGTTATACACTAGGTTGTCCTACACGAGGTTGATGACCTCCCGCTAACAGGCACCAATGTGCCAAAGGTAGGCTTGCACTTAGAGAGAACGTGAAGTAAGTGAGAAATGTTGTCAAGCATGCCGACCCCATCTCGAGCGCTCTTGTTTTATTTCCACTTCTATAGGGTGACGTCCGCCATAGTGTATGGGCCACATGATATCTATGGGAAAAGCAAACTTACGCAAATTCAGGAGCTATTGGGGCCCAAAAATGAAAAACTCCTAAGTTTTAATAAGACCAACTGCATCGTACACCACGTTTAGCGGCTTGGCCACAAAACTTGTGGGACACACCACCGTCTCACGCGAAAAGCGGGCCTTCATTCAGCCAACGCACTCGCTGGTTTCTACCTTCTGCCACGAGTGTTGCTCACACGCAAGCAGGAAAGATCGCGATCGAGCTGAAAGGAAATGCGCACTTTCTCGAGAACGACGAAAGCTAGCCGCCAGTAAGAGCGATGCACTCATGTTGAGAGGCACAGTGAGTGTAATTATGTGTGCTAGCCCAAGTCGTACAGCCCTAATGCGCAGGCGCGCACACAAGAGCGCACTATATACAACTGCAACCTGCGGCCACTAGCGATGGTAACTGCGCGGATGGTGGCGCCAGCCCTACAACACGACGCGCAATCCAGTTTTCTCGGGCGTGCAATAGGTGCCGAGCGCCACGCATCCGTATCAAGCTTAGCCTAGACTTTAGCCGCACCGGGTAAGGCTCGACAAGACAAATGAAGCTAAGTGCAAACGCGTGTCTGACTCAACGCCCGACTCGCCAGTGGCCCGGGAGACGGAATAAATTCCCAGAGCTCACTGTATCCTCGCGGGCAATACAGCGTCTTGCGATGAATTTTCTCCGACTCCTGTTGCATGCATTACTACCAGACGGGAACATGTTCAAGAAGTACGCGAAGCCGCTGTGATAGATATTTTGTAGAGCATCTCCCTCGGATAAGGCAGTTACAGGGTTCGAATTCTGGGGCGCCAGAACTGAGGGCTGTATTTCTTTTTCGTGGATAAACAGAGGCAGCTCCCTTGGTCCTCGCATGCCTTTAGAAGATGCGATGCCTAGGAATATGGCCTGATTGAGAATTTCAGGCAGTTGTCTCCGGACGTCCCTATTCTAGACGATTCGAAGTATCGCATACATTCCGGCGGCGAGAGGCAGACCAAAAGTATCACCGGATAACCTATGTATATACGGTCTGCCGAAAACTCCATTCACCTGCTTGAGACTAGACATATTTCTGTGATGGTCAGCATTTTTTCACAGGAGGTGTTATCACTGATTGAGGTTAAGAAAGTCACTGCATTCATTACCCCTGGATATCGTGAGGGATACCGACCCTTCTGGCCACTGACCGCAAATAAGCAATACGGACATGCAAAACCGAAGAGACTTCCGTACTCTTTTCTGAGGTCGCTGAAACCCTTTAACACAATAACATCGCCAGAAACAACAATGTAAACCACATGTCGTTTTGTCCGCCAAACCGAATCGCTCCTCGCTAAGCTCTGCCCTGTTATACCAGAACACACCGTGCGAGTAAAGAAATGAAGATTTTACGTATTGCGATAGGCTTAAACTAAGAGGAAGGAGCAAATTGTACACATAGAATTGTTGCAATATTACGACCTCCGTGTTGTTTGTGCCCGTTGAACACCACCCACATTATTTTAACTTGATAGTGTTAAGGGCCCCGTGTCGCAGAAAATCCGGTGTCGGCGCCCGGCGTCCTGTGAGCGAAAAATATTCTACATGGCACTGAAGTTCTCCTTTTATCACTATAAAGTTGCTCATACCTTGTCTTACATTATTTACCATGTTATTCCTCGGAATTTTGAAAATGACAGCCCACAAACAAATGTAATGATCGAAAGAAAACGCCAACAGCGCATGCCTTTTATGTTACATCTTCTAACAAAAAACTCGCCTTCGCGCACAGCCTTCGCCGCCAGAGTTTACCGCTAAACATTACGATTACATAAGCTGCAGGTGCCGGCAAGCTTGAAAAGCAGACAGAGATTTTCGAATGATATCACGTTCTACTCTTAAAAGCTAAGCTTAAGCGTCCTCCTAAACTTTATAACATTATTTTTTTCGTCATTTGTGCTCAAACATCAATTCTTTCGAGCGTCCAGGTAGGCCACTTAGGCACCATGTGCGACCATTCATCCCATGGCCACTGCAACGCCGCAATTGCATTAGGCTGGGACACGTAAGCGCCGTGTGCGAGTACACGAGAGTTAGCTCACACCGCAGCGAGCCCCACGCTGCAGACACTTGCGCAGCCACGGTTCTCAAATGCACCAATTGTCTTGGGTCCCATGATGCCTCCTCGAAAGAATGCCCCAAAATGAAAAAAAGAAAAGGTGGTCTTGAAGCAGATGGCGAAAGATCGTTCCTCTTGTAGGGAAGCTGTTGCGGCAATTAGAAAGCGGCGCTCCCGACTCCGTCGGACTTCAAAGAACGCCGACGCCTCTCTGAAGAGTACGCCCCATCCAACAACACCGCCTCCTTTCCTCCGTATAGGCCTGGCGTAATCCAATCTAAATCTCACAAGGTCTTAATGAGAGCAGCATTCCGGGCAAGTTGGTAATCCATTACTTAAATGATATTGCGCGACAAAAAAAACGACACGGACGTGAGAGACGACACCCCGCTTGGTGTGTCGTCTCTCACGTCTGTGTCGTTTTTTGTCGCGCAATATCATTTAACTCACAAGGTCATAGCGGGGAACAATACGATTTGGTCCACACTACTAAAGCCACACCCAAAGCCAAAGCCATGGCGGAAGTCACAACCGAAGCAGCAGTCGACGCCACAGCTGATGCCGCAGCTGATGCCACAGCCGATGCCACAGCCGATACATGCCACCGCCGATGCCACAGCCGGAGCCGGAGCCACGTCAATTGATACAGCTGCGCACCACTGTAGAGTGTACAGCGCGGGTTCCTGACAAATTACCCGAAGACCGGCAAGTGGTTATGATGCTCCGATCTTCTGACGAACCCTTTTCGAATGCTCTTGAATAACCTGCACACTCGGACAGTGCGAAGGGCAATATAAGTGTTGGATGCTCTCGATTCAGTACTTGCAAGCCTTGAGTAAGCATCATGGCTCACCCGCAGCATTCTATTCGCACTGAAGTCAAAAAGGCTGGGGTTCATTTTAATAATATACTGCCACGTACTGCAACGTACTGCTGACGACCAGTGACCCCTTGGTCTTCACAGGTGACTGTCACGTCGTGACCAGCTATTGGGAAGCACCAAGATTAGCTTCAGACAGCAGTATGACGGCAGCCCAATGTATTGGCAGGGCACTTGTTTGGACTTGACTGATTTCAAGCCGCTTTGCTGTGTACACACACAGTGTTCCCTCTATCCCGATTTCCTCTTTCTGTTCCCCCTTTCCCTTACCAGTGCAAGGTAGCAAACCGGACGCTTGCCTGGTTGACCTCCCTGCCTTTCCTGTCTTTGCTATCTCTCTCTCTTGCTCCCCACTTTCGAATGTGTAAAAGGCAAATTCGAATGTGTTATTAGCATTGGTAGAAGACAGTAGAAAGTTGGTAGATGAAGGTATTAGAGAAATGACGCCCTACGCTGTGCTCAAAGACCAGGCTTCACATTGTCGGTTCAGTTAGGTTGGCTAACTTTTAAACAAGCGGGAGTAATCCTCTTTTATGGCATTCTAAATTAAATACATGATAACGATCATTGATCATGGAACTTCTAATTACACTTCTGCTAACTGATATCCAAGAAAAGCTACAGTTTCGCCCGAAAGCTGAAGCATCGATTGCGATAGCAATGTAGCGGACATACGAAGTAAGGATAGTAGCTGTATCGGCCGTGTAAACTTGTAAACATAGGCATACTAACTAAATTAACAAGCATGGCCTCACGTGCGCATAAGCAAACAAGAAGACATGTAAGTCGCTGACCGCTCAAACTCCCTTTCAATACGCTGGTGGGAGGAACCGCGGCAGCAGCGGCCAGCGAGTTGACCTTTTTGCTCAGTACTCGAACTAAGCCGCGAAAATACAGCGTACAGGCTGACTCTGTCCCCGTCGCATATTGGATTTCAAGATACAGCGGCCAGACGGAGGCGCGCGGCTGCCGGGGCCACCGGGAGTAGAACGCACTCCCCCCTCCCTACCCTCCCCCCGGAGCCTTGCGCTCGGCGGAAGACGCCGCGCTTCCTGCCAGTTTTCTACGCTTGCGTGAGCGAGATTGACCCGCGATTGCCGGCTCACCCTGGCACGCTTTCACTCGCGCATATAGCACACAGCACGCGGCGATGATGCTATCGCCCTTGGATTTTGTACGGAACCTCACGGCGACGCCGAGACCAACAGCAAAGGCAGAAGTGCGCCTGGAATGACCACATAATTTGCTATCGCTATAAGAACATAATAGTGACCGATGTTCGTAGTGATGGTTTGCTCACGTGTGATATTGTATATTAGAAAGAGGACGTAGTATTGTACAATATAAAGAGTTTTAATTGCGATAGCAATTACATGGACGCTGGAACTGAATTTTTGCCGTCATCATCACCGTCAGCGTCGTAGTTGGCTTCTGTATATATTTAGGTCTATGTATGCTATATGCCACGCCATGCTATATGACATGCGGTATATGGGGGTTATATTGCCATAACACTCTATCAATAAAGCTGATCACACCACGTCTTCCATTCTTGACAAAATTATTCCTCAGAATTCTAATAATGGCAGTCCTCAAACAAATGCAAAAAAATACAAAATGCCGACAATGCATGCCTTTTATCTTAAATTTTAACCTACTTACATATTGAAACTGCGAAACAAAAACAGAGCTCAAACCTGAAACTGATGTAATTTTATTAGCGCGGTTATGCACAATCCGAGATCGGCCCAGGAAGCAAGTTTGAAACATACCCGATGTGGGAAGTGGCGGTAGAGTAGCTAAGAAAAACGTTGGCTTTAATTAATAAACATAGATGAAATTGTCCGATGGCAGGATTCAGAGGAACCCTAGCACAACAGCCTGTTTTTACTTAGATAACGTTTACTTCAGTTCATACTGCCACTACAGCTACGAGTTTTACACTTCGTGCAATATTCTAACATGTTGTTATCGCGCTCATTACTTCGCTTTCATGGCGAAAGAGTCGTGCTTTTTTTTCGCACAAGAAGAGTTTTGGCTCCGCACGAGAATGCGGCTTGAAGGACGTCATTATTTGAAGGAATTTCCCCGGAAAGGTAAATCTTTACAGGCTACGAATAACTGCAGAGGCACGGGCTCAGGATGCACCAAGCGTGTCGTCGCGCTCCCTTCCGGGGCGTCATTAGCTCTTCTACAAGAAAGACGGGTTCACTTCTAAAATTAAAGGGGCGAAGCGAAATACACGGTCCTTAATTGAGAGAGAGAGAGAGAAAACAAGGGTAGGAAAGGCAGGGAGGTCAACCAGAACAGCATCCGGTTTGCTACCCTACACTGGGGGTGGGGGAAAGGGGAATAGAAAGAGGAAGAAAGGGAGAGAGGAAGCACTGAGTACGTGTGGGAGCGACACCATACGCAAGGACACTATAAACGGTCTGTTAAGCCCGTGCACTTCAAGTACCGCACTAGTGCACGAATCGCTTTTCGAGCCAGTGACGGGTGTGGCCACGGTCCGAGTATCTTTGACTCGGTGAAACATCTCGAGTCCAGTCTGCGTAAAGTTGCCCGCAGAGAGAGGCGTTGGACATCGTAGCGAGGGCAGGTACACAATAGGTGCTCGATGGTCTCCTCGCACCCACAGGAGTCGCACATCGGGCTCTCGGCCATTCCCATACGGTAGGAGTATGCGTTCGTGAACGCCACTCCCAGCCACAAGCGACACAACAAGGTTGCTTCGCCGCGGGGAAGGCTAGATGGAAGTTGTAGCCGTAGCGTGGGGTCCAGTTTACGTAATCTGCAATTTAGGCCACTTGAAATCCAGAGATCTTGGGATTTCTTACGCGCAAGTTGGCGAAGTTCTCTGGCAGCGTCCGACCTCGCCAAAGGTGTTGGACGCGTCTTGGTATCTTCGTGGGCACACCGGGCAGCCTTGTCAGCTAGGTTGTTGCCGACGATGCCACAGTGAGCAGGAATCCACTGAAATATAATGTGGTGTCCACTTTCCAGAGCATGGTGGTGCAGTTCCCTGATTTCAGATGTCATTTGCTCGTAGGTTCTGTGACGTAATGCGGACTTGATGCTGTGAAGGGCTGCCTTTGAGTCACAAAATACGACCCATTTCTCTGTAGGCTCTTCGGTGATGTACATCATAGCGGCATGGAGAGCTGCAAGTTCTGCCGATGTAGATGTAGTCGTGTGCGACAATTTGAATTTAACTGTAACGTTCTTGGCTGGAACGACGAATGCGGCAGTTGAGCTGGTAGGTGAGGTGGAACCATCGGTATATATATGTATGCGGTCATGATACGTCTGGTGCAGTAATGTGAGCGTAAGTTGCTTCAGAGCCGGCGATGGATGATTGGATTTTTTTGTGATTCCAGGAATAGCAAAATTCACTTGAGGCTGTCGCAGGCACCACAGGGGAGAGGAAGGCTTCGCCGCCGGTGTAAATGATGCCGGTATGTACTCATGATGAGCGCTAATAACTCGTGAAAAGGTCGCTTGAGGTCTCTCGGCTGGTAGGAAGGCCAAATGATGGTCGGGGATCCTTGACAGATGGCGAATGTGCGCTCTGAGAGAGTCGACAGCTACATGTGTCTGGATTGTATGGTCTCCTGCGATGGCGATTGTCGCTGCTGTTGAGGTGCACCTAGGCAGCCCTAAACACGTGCGTAGGGCTTGACCTTGTATGCTCTCCAAGGCGCGAAAGTTCGTCTTGCATGCATTTGACAATACTGGTAGGCTGTAACGAAGGAGTCCGAGAAACAAAGCCCTGTACAGCTGCAACATAGAATGGACTGGTGTACCCCAGTTTTTCCCGCATAGAAATCGGAAGACCTGAGCAATGGCGACTAGCTTCTTCTTCAGATAGACGCAGTGAGGGCTCCACGAGAGGTTGCGGTCAATGATGACGCCCAGAAAGCGATGCGTCTTAACATAGAGTACAGCTTGACCATTGATCGTAACAGGATACGATGACATTTGTTTCCCCGTAAAACCAAGTAATGCGCACTTTTCAGTAGACACACTGAGGCCTTGCTCTCGGAGATAAGAAGCCGTCATGGTTGCCGCCCGCTGAAGCCTGGCTCTTAGCTGAGGGCGAGTCACCGCAGAGGCCCAGATGCAAATGTCGTCGGCGTATATTGAGACATGTACTGTCTGCGGTAGGTAATCCGCTAGTCCTACCAGGACGAGGTTGAACAAAATAGGGCTCAACACTCCACCCTGCGGCACACCACGGCAGATGGAATGGTCTGAAGTTGGGCCGTCTTCGGTCTGTAAGAAAAAAACGCCTCTCAGTCAAATAGTCCCGAATCCATTGATACATCCGGCCACCAACTCCAACAGCCTCAAGTGAGTTTAGTATGGCCTCGTGGGCGACGTTGTCGTATGCTCCTTTTATATCCAGAAAAAGTGCCGCAGATAGGCGCTTGAGGCTTTTTTGATTTTGGACCCATGTTACGATGTCGATGACGTTGTCGATGGACGTGCGACCTCGACGAAAACCTGTCATGGCGTCCGGATAGATGTTGAATCGTTCTAGGTACCATTCCAATCGAGCAAGAATCATTCTTTCCATCACTTTGCCGACGCAGCTCGAAAGCGCTATCGGACGATATGATGAGATCTCAAGCGGAGACTTTCCAGGTTTCAGAATGGGGATCAAGCGGCTCGATTTCCATTGTTTAGGAACGGCGCCGTTCTGCCAAGATTCATTGTAGTAGTTGAGCAGCTCATCACGTGCGTCATGTCCAAGGTGGCATAGGGCAGCATACGTGATGCCATCAGGTCCTGGTGACGAAGAACGCCGGCAGGTCGCCAACGCAGCATCGAGCTCTTCGAGTGAAAATAGCACGTTCATTTCTGGTACACGTGCCTCAGGGATGTCATTCAATGCTACGTCAGTAATGATGGCCACGGACCCAGCAACCCGTGCACAGAACTCTTCAGCCACTTGAAGTTCCGAGCGGAGTTGGTAGAGGGCCAGAGCAGCGAAGGGCTTCCTTTGATGCGGAGATGAGCGAAGACCCCTAACCGTTCTCCATATGTGCGAGAGCGATTTGCGGGGATCAAGCGACTGACAGAATGCTTTCCATCTCTTATCTTCCAATTTATCCATGCGACGCTGGACTTTCTTTTGTATGCGTCGTGAAGCCCTCAGATCCAAGACGGACTTCGTGCGCCGATACCTCCTTTCCGCTTGTCGGCGTGCTGCACGCAGCCTCTCCAGTTCCATGTCCAAGTCTGTTCGCCTTGTTGACCTTGGAAGCGAGCAGATGGATGTTTTCAATGCTTCTGCGATTGCTTCTTCGATAGTGTGTGAGAGGCCTTCCCGACATGTGTCATCCATATCCTTCTGAAATTTTGACCAATCAACTGTACGCAAGGCAGTAGAGGAGCGTTGCTCAACTCCTCTAATCTTTATGTATGTTGGAATATGGTCGCTTCCATGTGTTTCTATGTCTGTAAACCATTGGACGCTCGAGGCAAAGCGCCGTGACACCAAAGTTAAATCCAAGCAGCTACTGTAGGTCGTGCCTCGCAGAAATGTAGGGCTGCCGTCATTCACGCAGCACAAATCATGGTCGGCAGCAAAGGAGGCAAGGCTCTTGCCTTTGGAGTCAATTTTAGTGCTTCCCCATAGCTGGTGATGCGCGTTGAAATCACCTGTGATAACCCAGGGGCCATTGTTCATTAGTAATATTTTCTTTAGTCGTTCACCGTCAAAGTGACCCGCTGGGGATATGTAGGCTCCAATTAGTGTAAATGACACATTCTTCTTTTGGACATTTACGCAGACATATTGGTTGTCGTCATGAGGCTCTATCGCATTAGCGACATATGTTAAGTCCGTGCGGATGTAGATGATCACTTTCGTGCTCGCACCGCATGTGGACGAGACGAAAGATTCATAACCGGACAGTCTGAGTGGAGTTGATGTATTTGGTTCGCAAATGACCAGTATGGGGAAGCGATGTGTGAAAATGAATTGGCGAAAGTCTGATATACGGGTCCTTAGACCCCTGGCATTCCATTGAAAGATCGACGCACTCTTAAGTTCAGTGCGGAAGGGGACTGTTGATCGAGCCATGATGCTTAAACGATGCTAGCAAGCACTGGATTTAGTGCATCCAGTATTTGCAGAGCGCTTCGAGCTGCTGGTGTTTGCAGCTTGTTCAGTATAATGCGCATTGTATTAATTAGCGATTGCAGCATATCAGCCACCTGCCTGTCGTGGTCGCACAAATCGCCGACAGTAGACGTCGGGGGTTGTCCAGCGAAAGCTTGCTGTGTGTCTGTTGGTGAATGTTGTCGTTTCGGTAGAGCCGGCCAAGATTCGGCAGATGCGGTCTTCTTAGTGGACTTGCTGTTCGCGGTCCTGTCCACATTGTCTGGCCTGGGCGGTGGAGGAGGAGGTGGTGTCGTACGAAGTGGCATGCGCCTTCCTTCAGGAGCCTTCCTTGAGGAGCGCCGGCGACGTGAACGTCGCTTCCTGATTTTTTCGGCGGCTTCGCGATGAGATGAATGATCTCTCGCCATCTCTTTCAAGATGGCCATTTCCTTGTTAATATGTGGGCATTTCTTCGATGAAGCTTCATGTGATCCTCCGCAGTTGGAACACTTCACTACAGTCGCACCACATTTATCTGCAGCGTGGGGCTCTCCGCAGCGGGGGCATGCTGCCTGATTTTCGCAGACGCTGCTCACGTGTCCCAGTTTCATGCATTTGCGGCACTGAAGAGGTTTCGCAATGAAAGGCCGCACTGCATGTCTGAAGTGTCCCACCTTAACATGCGAGGGTATATATTTACCCTTGAATGCTATTTTCACGCAGCGTGAACTGCCTAGCCGCTTAACATCAACGATGACCTCATCATTGGCTGGCTTGATAAGAATCGGCAAGTCGTTATTAAGGATAGCAACGTCTACGTCGTAAATAACACCGGTGACTACGTCAGATCCCAGAGGGATGTAAGAGCGCACCTGAATGCCATCGAGGTCCGTTACGCTGCGTAGAGTGGTCAAAGCAGCCGCATGCTGGACATCAACCGCCAGAAGATTTTTTCGGGTGTTCATTCGAATGTCCGATATTTCGTTTGGCACCAGGGCTTCCAGTGACATCGACACAGATTGCCTGTTAAGTAGCCTCATGTTGACGTTGGGAAGCAGGGGCACAAATATGATGGTATTGGCGTCCGGCCTCTGCGGCTGTCTCACTGTTTGCGTGCTTGACGATGAGGACGTCCTGGTGTTCCTTCTCTTCGCTCTGCGGCTCTGCACAAGCTGGAAGTCGTCATCGGAAGTGTCCTCACTGCTGAGAGAGTAGACATGGGTGTCCTCGCTGTCGGTGTCGCTCTGCTGACCGATCCGCTTCCTGGAGGCGGCCGCCGCTGACGCCGCCATCGCCGGCAGACGTGCGGGGTCGTCCACTTCCATTACGACCGAGCAGGGAGCGAAGACCAGCGGATGAACTTAGGTTTTCACAGAAATAAGGCGGAGCTAGAAAGAACAGCCATCCTTAATTGAGAGCGAAGCTGTAACGAAGGGGGTGCTCATCCAACCGGCATGCGTTTACATTTTGCAGACGCAACAAGGATGTCTGGGAAACTGCATCCGCCCGCTTTTAAGGAACAGCTCGAACGTTGAGAAAAGTTCGACAAGCACCCACGAATGAACTATTACGTGAAAGTTACCGACGCTCCCGAGCGGACAGAAGTGACGCGTTCACTCTAGCGTGGGGCCTCTTCCTTCATGGTCCCTTCTGAAAGCGTTAATCCATCCATAGTCGGTTCCGCGTACGTGGTCGTGAATGCGCAAGCGCTCGCATCTCAAGGTTGTTTGTGCTTACGCATTTCATGCTTGGTTGCAGTTTCTTCGTTCGTTCGCTCGCTCGGTACGTATGTATGTATGTATGTATGTATGTATGTATGTATGTATGTATGTATGTATGTATGTATGTATGTATGTATGTATGTATGTATGTATGTATGTATGTATGTGTGCGTGTGCGTGTGCGTGTGTGTGTGTGTGTGTGTGTGTGTGTGTTGCCGCTAGGTGTCACGCGCCAGCGCTGAGAAAGAAGTGACTAGAACGCGCACTCGGAAAGAGGTGGGCGCTGGAGAAGAAGTAGAGGCTGAGGATGCCGGATTGAGTTTTGTGTAACCGGTAACCAGTAACCTGAGAGCTTGACTTCCTCAAAGAGGGTCTCTTGCAACATGATAATATCTCGCTTTCTTGATACTTGTTCTAAGTGCTGCTGAAGTACAAGCGCTGTGTCTGTGTATCTGTTTCTTTCTTCGTCCTCGTCCAGTCGCGCTTATACACGCTACCATGAAGTACAGCCTTTTTCCCAGCAAAACCGTTGCAATTGCAGGGCCAGACCAGGAGGCCTTTCACTGCGTTTGTGGTTGCGGTGGTTGATGTCCTATCCATGTTTGCTGAAAGTTAGCCATTTGCATCACCAAATTCTGCGCCTAGGTACACGATATATTTTCGCTGAATTAGAATAGCACTTAACACAAAACGGGAAAGTTTTCAGCGCTTACCGAGAGGCCTCGAGTCGCGTATCATCCGTTCGACGCATGTGCTTGTCCTTTGACGTCCGAGAAACTAGCTTTCCATAAACCAATATATGCGCGTCATACCAATATTTGTGTGTCTTGTGTGATCAAGCTAGCCTTTCACTGCCATGTATACATACGTGTATTTTGTCATCGGTATATATTTTTTAATCTGTACACTGCTCATCTGGGAGAGCATCACGACTTCTTGTACTTTTTACTGATGCAAAACTATCCATCATACTATCGATGCTATCTGTTCTAATGATAGTTGAGTAATTATTACTATGACTCTATACTACAAAATACTACAAAAAATTTTGATAAGAACATCGATAGTGCAGTAAGACACAAGGCTGCGTCTTAGCCTTGGCAACGCTGTTTTCTTTTATGTATATACAGACACTCATTACTCTCTTCAGCTAACTGCGCTGTAAATTTTCCGTAACTGTGACTTTTCTTCTTCGAATGTTTTTTTTTACTTTTACTACTATTCTGTGAAAAAAAGTAGCGCAGTCACTATACTTAGGGTGTCTACATCTCTATTACTTTAATTTCGATAAAGGAAAGAGCGCAGCGCAAACCCTGTAGCGACAGCAATGTATTGCAAGAACATTGCGGCATATTGGGATCCAGAAGAGAGGTACGGCATAGAATTCTATGACTACACTGTTGATGACATTTTCTTTCGAAGAATCCCACCTTGGAACGCAAAGAATTGCAGTAGTATGCAAACTGCGCGCTCCGTCATTTTATATATATTTCGTTCGAACACAACCTCGAATGCCCACATTGATCTTATATGTAGTGCATTGCAAAAGGTGAAGGCACTTGAGCAAGCCACCATGCCCTTGCCTCCACGTTGCGGCCCGAGTCTCTGGGCGAAGACACCGATACACAAGTTTGCACAGCGTTTCGCGAGCAAACAGACATGGCAAATGACACGAATTCAGTATAGAGGCGAATAGGGACAGGATGCACTGAGAGCGTTTGGAGTTAGAAACGCGTTTTACGGTCTGGTGGAGAGTCCGAGCAGATGGTGATTTCTTTTAAAACTTGCCTAGTTCTCTCTTTCTTTCATTTTTCCTCGTGAACCTTCAATTCTGTTTGGAACTAGAGAATGAGACAACGCAAGAACTTACATCACCGCCACAAAACGAGGAGTCCATAGTTTAAAGCGAAAGCCTATAGCAACTTAGTCTGATTCCTTTAGGACTACGCAATATAGAAAGAACTAGGCTCCGTTTCATACATGGCACACAACTGTGCACATCTGTACAAAGGCTAGATAGTCCCACAGGTAGTATTCGTGACAAAAAAGGTACTGCATCACGTATGAAACGAATGTGTAGTAATGTTAAGTAATTCGATGTAACGTTATGTCTCATACTTTCGCACGCAATGTGCACAATGTGGTTAATTGAAGGCGTCGCAAATCTGAGTCTGTCGACCCCCGAACGAGCGGAGTGACCCGTCTGTGTGAGCAGCGGCCACAGAGCATCACGTACGCTCGCGACCAAAACATAGTACTTGGTTTATATACTGGGGGCGAAAAAGGGCAGAAACACGGCATCATTCGGCGTAACCTCACTTTAGTCGAACAAGGGTCCTGTACGGTACTACACTGCGAAAAAATATTTCCTTAAAAAAAATTTTCTGGCAGCTGCGTTGCCAGAAAATTCTGCAAAGCTATGTTTTCTATTTTCGCTTTTTCTGTTGGTTCACAAGTTCTTTCCCTTTCTCATTAAGAGAAATTTTGCGTTTAAGGAGATTTTGCGTTTAAAGGCGTTGTCGGTTTTGTGTTACAGAAAAAGTACTGTTTTCTCTTTCAAATTTTGTTGTTATTTTCATAAGATTTTCTGTTTTATTTTACAGAATATGTACGTGTAAAACAATTGTCCATTTTGAGGCACAGAAAAAGTTCTGCTTTTTGTTTATATTTCTAGGTTACTTCACTTTTCTTTTTTCTGTTACACTGCACAGAAATTTGATGTGAAAGACAATTTTCTATCGCAATGAATGTTGGGCGAACCAAGACTGCCGCTGAAGCCAACGCTTTATAAGCGTATTTCTCATCGAGAGGGCGGCAACTGCCCTCACGAAGAGAACGTTCTTTGTCGAAAAGTTGACTGAAGCCGATATTCTTTTTTCGACCACTGTTTACCACTTCTAGCGTCCATTTTCATGTGAACTTCTGTCCTGTTCGAGTTTTCCATCACGCGTCGCATAATCATTATGAAGTAACAAATGTCATATAAATATGCAGCTGGGGCGACTTGCACGAACATTTAATATCGAAAATAATTACGAATTTAAGAATGCGTTCCTGAATGTTTCATACACAACACCTAGTCCGCACAAGAACGTGTTCTTAAATTCATTACTATTTTCATTATTAAACGTTCGTGCAAACCGCCCCTGGTCTCAAAACGAAAATAAGGCTGTGTGGTCAAAGCTGAAAATATTCAACTGTGGCGCAAAAAGACAAAGGTCACACGTAGAGCTCGTGTGTGTGTCTCCGTTTTTACTTTTTACTTGTCTCTGTTTTTATTGCGCTGCTGTCATAGGGGCCCTCACCAGGACCCACAGAAAATTTCGGTTAAACGCTGGAATTTGTTACGTGTCCTCAGAGACCCTTCTGCGACAAAAATTTTCAAATCGCCTCATTAATAGCCAAGAAAGAAAATTTTCACTGCCTCGAACCCATGATTTGCGAAGGTGAGCTCCACTGCCTAGCGAGACACTCTCTCCACTAGCCCCGTCTAGCCTCCGCAAGCGAAATTCCTTCCCTGCGTTCTTCCATACCAGATTGCAACGAAGGCACCAAATAAAACAACAGACGTAGGAAGGAAACACGAGACAACCACGTAGGCGCCGACGTGGTTGTTTTGTGTCTCCTTCCTACGTCCCTTGTTTTGTTTGGCACCTTTGTTGTAATCATGCATAACTAACTCGCCCACCAGCACATGCTCAGTTCCATACCAGACTTCGAGGATCGCGTGACGCATAGGTCATGGGTCCCGCCTTCATTTTTTTAATCTTTCCTTGTTTGCGGAGTGGCACACTTCTGTTGACAGCGTCGTGTGCGAGCTATTGTGACTGTCTCGTTTTGGGCAGCGCACGATTTTGGGCGCTGTGCACGAGGACACTTGACTAGCTGTATAAGTCAGTGCTACACGAACACTCAGGAAAACACAAGCAGATCACAGAGCATGATCCCGCGTTGGAACACGGTAGAAAATGACACAGTTTCGGAGTCTGCACGTGACTGCATGACGTGGAAACAAGCAGACGAAACGGAAGTACATACCTCTTGCTGCGGTGCGAAACAAAAGCACGCAGACATTCAATTTGTGTACTTTATTATTTCCCGAAGATTTTCTTCGTCTATTCAAGCAGCATATTACACAAATTATGGATGTTGCTTTGAATAATTCTCGAAGTCATGTGTTACCACGAGTGACGTCACAGTGCAAACATGTGTGCGTAGGCGCACTAGCACGTAGCGCAACACTACAGCCGCTTAGCTACCGCGGCCGGTGTGTTTTTTTTTTTTTTCTATCAACCAAGGAACTGGATATTTCATGGAGTCATGCGTGACAAAGGGCAGGTGGCAGCACTAACACTGTGGTAAATGATGCTACAAAGAAGCGCCAAGCTGCAGTTTGTTTCGTACAAAATAGAAAAGTGTTTTATTTTAAGGTAAGAAAAACTGATGGTTAAATGAGCCACGTGAAAGCAAAACAGAAACAAGGACTTTCTTATTGCAGTGCAAAAGAATCAGCTTATATTTAAACCACGATGGTGCTGAAAAAACAACAAACTCAAAGTGACCTCGGCATTACGTTGTTGAAAACTTTTACATTAAAACTCAATAGTGAAGACACCTGATTATTGAGACAACTTTTGGTGCAAGGCCGTGATGCTTGTTTGGGGGCTGGACCTTGATTCCTCTCTCAGGGCGTCATGCTGCAACTGACCTGAAAAACAACAGTGGTGCTTTAATATACATGTGGCAGTAGCATGATTGTACAGAGCTCAGTGAAACACTTTAGCAGAAGACTTCTTTTGGGAAGAGTGGTCAACAATTCCCTGAAATGTGTGCATATGTGAGTGCCATGTGGGAGGCCACTTCCAAATAATGTTTATTCCAGCCAGATGACTATTTCGTTTCAGTTAACTGCAGAATATTAGTACGTTGCCAGACAATGGTACTGTATACACTATGAAACAAACAGCGCTCACCAACAGACAAAATGTACACGTCAGCCCTCCCGCACACAACACGTACTCAACACACACATGCGCGCGCACAACGCAGACTCACACACACAACACAGACACAACACCGTGTTGGCGGTTACTGTTCGTTTCAAAAAATGTAGAAGCCTATACAGAGCATTACAAGGACAGCCTTCATTTTATAATTGCCAATGTGCGCTAAGCTAGAGAATGTGTGAACATCAGTTTAATTGAGGCGTCTGTGGTTTTCTTCTTTAAGTACAGTTAAGCATACAGAAGGAGACACATTCAGAATTACTATTGCTTCATTTTAAGGAAACAACAGTCCATCAAGACAAAGAAAGAGAGCACAGGTTGGTCATCGCTAGTTCAGCCACAAGTGTAATTACCACCCTCCTACTATCTTCGTTTTGTTTTTATGCGTGTCACCTATTCATGATAACATCAACATACCGTCTGTGCGACTGTGGCAAAAATATTTTTTAAACCATGCAGACAGTTGCAATGTGATATTAGAAAGGGACATGCACATTCTCCGATGCATTCCTATTTTATAAGTATTCTAACCTAATCTTAATATTCACTTGAGGGCACGTGTTCACAATTGCGGAATTAAAGCTGATCAGTGGGTAAGTGATGCAATGAATTGATTACTTCTTGGTGTCAATTTCGGGATTTATAGATATTGAGACAGCTTCTCTACATTTTTGTACAGCTTCTGAAGTTGCGGACTTTTTCCTGCGAAGCATCTTTTTACACCATGAGCATCACGTATTCTCCTCAGCGACCGCGGCAAGGTGTTCCTCTCTTCCATTCTTGCCGAAGTTCTACGAGCTAGCAGCACTGCTCATAAGACAACTTCCATCTACCATCCACAGACCGAGCTTTTCCATTGTTTCCACCACTTCTGAGAAACTTCTTTATTCTCGAAGATTCCGCACTACGACGACAAAGAAGTCGCAGTTCTGATGATCATATATACAGAAACGATGATGACATGAGTCGATGATGATATGCGCAGATGAGGAAGATGAGATGCGAATACTTTGCTCACACTAAGCTTACAATGCCATACCTGTGAAGTTATTGATTGAGTAGTTTTAATTAGCAACCTGAACATTGCAATCTCTCGCTCAAGTCCACTTCTTCATGTAACCAATATCAATAGGCAGAATTGTGCTATATGATCCATGCGCTTCCTTTAATTTACGAACTAAAAAAAAAGGAAACGAGGTGTCCTTCCACTCTGTGAAGAAGGATGGCCAGCGAAGCTTTGTATGGGGGCCCCTTAATGGCGAACTGCACCTCCACCTCGGGTCGGCCCGGCATTTCACTAGCTTCGAGATCGGCCCACGTATGGGGAGTGCTTAACGCCTGCTTCACCTCCGCCACGGGTCGGCCCGGCATTGCACATCTTCGGGCTTTTTCCTACAAGCGGGCACGATAGTGGGTAAAGTAGCCCTTAACAGCTTCGCTGTAAAGGTTGCAGTTTCGCTCAAAAGGCGTAGCATCGATTACAATAGGAAATTAGTAGACAGCTGTATGAAGTAAGGATAATAATTTTATCGGCAGTATAAACTTGGAAGCATTCGCTTACTAACTGGATTAAGCATGGTGTCAGTGCGCACGAGCAAATATGAACACATCACACTCTATGACACTCGCCTTCAAAACGCTGGTGTGATCAAGCGTGGCAGCAGCAGCTGCGAGCGAAGTGACCTTCGAACGATCTCTCAGTTCAATCCAATAGCGGCAAAAACACAGCGCGTACAAAAATATAAGCCGTCTGCAGATCCCTGTCAAGATACAGCTCGCGGCAGTACAAAGTAAGCTCTTGTTGGCGGAATCGAAGCCGCCCCTCCTCCCTCCCGCACTGCCTACCCGCTTTCCTCCATATATCGCGCCCGTCATTATAAGCCGCGACCGTCTCCTCGAGCCCTGTCGCGAAATGCGCAGTTGCAGCCGGAGCACAACACCGCCCTGTTCCCTCCCATTACCCCACAGCCTTTCGCGCCACGGAAGAAGGGGCGTTTGCTTTCCGCTTCCATCGTGCGCGCCAGATTGAGCCGCGATCTTCGGCTTCCCTCGCGTGCTTTCACTCGCACATACAGCTCAGGACGCGCGACGACGGTGTTATCGCCCTTGGACTTTACACGGAACATCGCGGCGATGGTGACGGTGACGGAAAAAATGCGCCTGGAGTGTCCATGTAATTGCTGTCACAATAAAAGAAGAAAATGAACACCTATATCTTCTTCATAACACGAAACTAGCTCTTTCCTGCAACTGAAATATAATACTCAAAGCGAAGTTTGCTTCCGTGCAACGCAGGCTGGGTGCGGTCAAAACATGTAGTAGCCGACAAGAAGACAGGTATGACGAGCCCCCCGGCGTCACGGCGTCTGCACGTCGCGCTGCCACGTATGGTGCATACACGTTCCGCAGAGTGCGGTAACATGCTGCCGTCTTCACACCTTGGATTCAGGAGCCCGCAACAGCTCTTTCTCTACGGATTCCTGTGCTATCAGAGCGTTTTCTGTACCGCCTCTACTATCAGCGCTGAAAATGCCGCGCAGTAGCACATGCAACGGAAGACAAAGCTATATTCATCGTGAGCCCCTTGTAACCCGAACTCCCGTGTGTTGTCTGCTCTATGTCTCATCTACAGTAACGCTGAACAGCAGAAACAGAATAAAAATAAGAATTTACTTCAGTACACATATTTACATCATTTACTACATGAGACACCGACACGACCCTTCGAGTGCGCCGTACGTACGTCGCAAACAAATCAGGCGCCGGCTATTTTTGCATGAATTTCAAGCAGAGTGGCACAAGGTAGAAAATAGTCCTGATAATTTAAAGCGCTGGACACATTACGTTAACTGTATAGTATAAGTTACGTGAAACAATGCCACATGCGGCCTTTCTCCTTTTTTTACAATATGTATTGCTGCAGCTCAATTTACGCAAATCCTGACCATTTGTTTCTTATTTTTGCCGTCCACCATTTATACATTTAGTTATTCTTTGTCAGAGTCAGGAAGTGAGGCTAGAGGACGACATGCGAGCAATTCTTAGTGGTCACGAGCGTGATGACAGCATGTCTTCATGGCTCGGGTACGAGCATCTTCTACGCTGTGCTTTTGAAATGTACAGATAGTACATCAAGCCATGCCGTCCAGTGTTCCCGCGAACTATTTTCAAATTGACACCACTTAGTGGTCAGGAAAAGCCAATTCCCGACGGTAACGCACCAAAACACTCGAACATTATGGTAACGAAGCAACAAAATCAATACTGGATGCCATGGGCCCTCATATGCGGCGGGTTCATACACCAACATCAAAACTAATAAAATGTTACACAACAGAAAAACGGTCGCACTTTCCAGTGACATCAAAAAACCAAACACTTCATCGTAGCTAAGGGCTAACGTCGCTGAGTGAGCTTTCTTGAGAACTCACGCATGCGTTTTCTTTCTTTCCCGCAGCCACAGCAAAATCAAGTACATTCCGAAAAGCCTGGAATAGACAGTAACACATTTGCCAAGCCCACTAGCTAGCTCTTAGCTGTGCTATAACAAAAAACTAAAGCTAAATGTAATACCCAAATCCCAATTGACTCACAAAGCGCAACGTACGCTGAAATGTCGGAACACGTAGATGCTAAATTATGTCCCTGTCCGCCTGAATTATCTTTGCGGGATACATTGTAGTTCAGTTCTATGTGATGAACACGCGGAAAATATTGGGTAAAATAATACAGTGTGCTCTCTTTGTAATGTACTTGAAAAGAAAAACACTTAGCTCTTACGATTTTCGTAAGCAAAAAACGGAGTGGTGCCGACATGCGTCGAGTCGAAGAGCAGCCATCTTGATTATGGCTTGGGGCATCAAAGCTGTACCGCAACAGGGCGTCGTACGTGGCACATAAAAAAAAAACGGCGTTTATAAAAAGAAAAATCTCTAAAATTTTATTTGATTGTTTTTATGCAGTTACAATAATTCAGAGCAGTTATATTTTAGTTTAGAGTCGATTTATAGGTTTAAGATCAAAAAGAACGGAAAATTTTTCTGTTTTCACAGGTTTCTGTCATAGAGCCTTCACAGAAAATTTCTTTTTCGGTACAGGCAATTTCTGTAAATTTTCTTGAAATTAAAAGCTTTCTTTATAGTGTAGAAATGGCATAGGCTTCGCCCTTTTCTTACCTGTAGTGAATGTTTGTTTATGTTGAAGAAAACGTTACATTAATTGCAAGGGAATTCTGAACCGAAACCTCTGCTTAATTCCAAAGTCAGTAAAATTGTTGATCTATAATGCCCTCTTCGCTTCGTATCTAAACTACTGTCGTTTGGTCTGGGGGACTACTACACAATCGAACTTCTTGTTACTATTAGTAATGCAAATAAGAGGTTCGAGAATAATTGAGAATGTTCCAATCTGGCATTCTACGGCGGAGCTCTTTAAAAAGTTTAGAATAATTAGAGCTCAAGACACATATGAGTATAAATTGTTGAGTGAATATCGCCTTAACTATGATTGCAAAATTCTCTCTTCATAGGGTTAGTAAATCTCCGTCCTAAAGAAGCATCATGCAACACAAAAAGAATAGAAATATGGAATGTTCTGTATTGTCGCACTGTATATGGTCGGCAAATGCTTCGCAACAAACTTCCACATGCAAGCAAATCGATATTCACGAAGTAAAATTATCTGACTTGTACGCGTTCTTTCTAGCCTAACATTGACCTCTAGAGCTGTTTATAATTTGTATTTAAGTATATTGTTTTAATGCCACTATTACTACAAGTACGTTGTTATGAAATGTGCTGGCGTTTGGTGCTGAGGCGAAGTGACGTATGTTAACGCATGATGCCCTATGTGGGGCAGTAACTACTGATGTGTTTAATTTTATGCTTTTGTCAAAGTGTATGACAACGTTGTGGTTAATATGATGGTTTTGTGAAAGTGTACGACCTTGTGAACAATATGTGTGTGCCTCTGCTGCTGTCTTTGCCAGCATGGGGGCGAAGGACTCCCTCAAGCCATCCTTGATTGGCTTTTCCTTTCACCTCCCATCACATGTGTACGCGATAAACCAATATCAATCAATCAATCAATCAATCAATCAATCAATCAATCAATCAATCAATCAATCAATCAATCAATCAAACAAACAATCAACCAATCAATCAAATGGTAGTTGCAATATCTAAAGTAGTAGCTATTCGGCAAAACGCTTCATAAAGAACAGCCACAATATGAAACATTTGTAGTGAG
The DNA here is from genome assembly GCF_023375885.2 of Dermacentor andersoni. Classification (NCBI taxonomy): domain Eukaryota; kingdom Metazoa; phylum Arthropoda; class Arachnida; order Ixodida; family Ixodidae; genus Dermacentor; species Dermacentor andersoni. Next base: position 14,714,508 of record NC_092822.1, on the reverse strand, counting down.
ACTTTTATGGCCGCACTACTTGCGTAGATTCCGCAGCGCTGTTTGCTAAGGGCGAACTTGGGTATGGGCACAAAAGACATAAAAATTTAGTTTGCATTAAATCTGTGTCATTATTTTTCTTAAATTATTCTTTCGTACTGTATTTTTCTTTCTCTCCGGAGAGTAGAAGAGTGCCACGGGCATCATGTTTTATGGGGGGTTGAAAATCAGTTAGACGTCTGTTTTGCTGTGGTCATCTGTCTACCGAAACTCTCTGAGAGCTTCCTTCTATGTATTTTCACCAAACACTTGAGCGAGCAAGTCATTTCTTAACGGGAAGCGATCTTTGTGACTTTGGTGTTGTTCGTCTTCATTTTCTTCGTTTATTTCTTCTTTCTCGTTATTTAGGAACTTGTTCGTTTCATATCAGCGGCTTAAATTCTCATCCACTCGCTATATGCGCACACGCTACGGACACACAAAAACTCGTCGTTTGCAATATAGAGGACGTGCTGTGCAACAGCGATAGCGGGTCGCCTAGCGTGCGAGATGTGTCGGGAATCGCGATAGACGAGGAACCTTACAGACATGACTGACACATAGGGGACAACAGTAAAGAAGAATAGCTGACCGAAGCGATGGCACAACAACAAACAACGTGGGCATCGTACCGGATTTTTTATCTTGGGAGTTTTAGAGGGTGCCTCGATCGCTGTGCACATGCCGGGAGCATGACACCGAGATGCTGGCAGCGTACGTGAGACGCCTCTGTGACGGCGGAGATTGTTGTGGCAAAAAGAAGGATGAGAAAACAGTGTAAATATATAGAATGAAAATATCTAAACGAAACTTTTGTAAGTAAAAGAAGGGCAAATCGTAGTTGCTTCGGACTTCCAACACAACGAGAAATTGTGTATCTACTACCTTCCAGACGTCGTGGGCATAAGGAAACTCGAGAAAACCAGCGAAAAAATTGAGACGCAAGCACGACAGAAAGAAGGGACACCACAACGCAGCGTTGTCATGTGTCTTCTTTCTGTCGTGTTTGCGTCTCCATTCTTTCGCTGGTTTTCTCGAGTGTCAGCATGAACCAAATGGCCCAGCAAGCAGCACTGATAGGGAAAAATCAGCGCGAATGGAACGTGGCCACTGAAAAGAAAAACAAAGAAACAAATGGAAATAAAAACAAAGGAGGAAGACAGTAGCCTAGACGAATGCAAATCAAAAAGTAAAACTTTGAATACGAGGAAAGTTTTGTCGATAGTGTTATATAATTTATCTCTCTCGTTCCACTCTCTGCTTTTATGCGAAGAAAGAAGCATGAAAATCAAATACGAAGCTGCCCTACATATTAGATCCTCCAAAAGAAGGCAGTCATGCTGCTGAGATCTCCCCAAAAGCAAGTAATATCTCCGTTTCGCGTGGTCCGAAAACGGACACTGGGTGATCAAGTGGCACGAAGATCAAACGGAGGGCGAAACGAGAGAGAAAGAGGGAAATACCCATACCCACACCCACAACAACAACAACGACCACACAAAGAAATGAAGGATCGCTGGTGCAAGCTTAAATGACCAAGGTTATTGTGCCCTTGGCCGAAGCATAGACACAGCTTTTGACGCCATCCCATGCCGATGGAGCACGGGGCGGAGCTAGTGCACCTTAGCGTGTGTACAAAACAATTGAATGCAGTGGGAGAAGTTGGAGATGGAAGTGAACCGGTTCCGAGATGACACTCGTTGTGGGCGTGTGCGCTATCCGCTGATATCTGCCACGGAAGCCCATTCTTCTCGGTACGGTGCACGGCCTAGGGCGCGAAAGACTACATGTCAGAAATCGCGCGCCCTAGATTGCCCGGAATGTGTGGACGTTCATTCGGTTCCTTAGCCTCAGAGAGAGAGAGAGAGAAAATGATAAATGAAAGGCGGGGAGGTTAACCAGGACAGAACCCGGTTGCCTACCCCAACACTGGGGGAAGAGGAAAGGGGATGGGAAGATTAGGAGAAGAAGAGAACGTCCGCTGCGGATATTGCCGACGTTGTAGCAGTTTTCTGCGCTATGGGGAACCAGCGCTGGATAGGAGGCGCGTCGAAAAAAGTGCGTTGCACGCCGCCCTGGCGACGAAACGCGGCATACTCCAGCCGCTCGACCAGACGACACACACGTGCGCGGCCGTATTATAGTTCGTATGTTTCCGCTTTCGCGCCACTTCAAGTGGACAATTTTCGTAAAGAAGCTAGCGCCATCAAGTGAAGAAATGACGAAAGAAGCTTTTTAAGCTTTATACATTTTTCACAGTTTCTCACGGCTAGCACGTGTATTTAACGGTTGCGCCGTGTGCCGTTGCCATGCTTGCGTGGCAGCCTGTCTCGCAAATCTAGCAGCTATGGCTCCGGTCATGCTGCGCTATGGTTTCGGAAGTATTAGTTGGCCTGAAGACATTGCGTATTTCTTTGGCTAGACACAAAAAATTCTGATGTTACTTCGCCACAGCAGTCAATGGAGAAGAAAGCTTTATCGCATCAGCTGACTCGCGCAAGCAAGGGTTTGAGTGCTCCGCTGCTGGATCCGTAACAACGCTGGCTACATTTAGCACTAATTACATAAATTTGCCGGATGCATCTCATCGCCGAGTCCTCATCCACATGCGCATGTTATAAAACACATAGGCGGCTTAGTCGCGCGTGCGCCGGCAGTATGCGCACACAACTCGTAGTACAAGGCAGCTTCCCTCCTACATAATTCTTGGCAATGAATGGATAATATTTACTTTTCGTATCGTTCGCTTCGTGCGGTGCACTGGAATGGGCTTGGCGGTGATATTGCGAAGGAAAAATGGTTGGTATATATGTATGTATGTATGTATGTATGTATGCTTTATTTCCACAAAAAACTAAATACAGCTTTGCGGGGGTAAAGTGGGGAAAAAAGCTGCTCGTAGCAGCTTGACTAGCCCCAAATACCCTTAAAAATACAAAAAGAAAATAAGGGAGCAGCAGCGCGGAAATACAGTTTTCCCAAGTACACACATATTCAAGCATTACAACATATCATGCACACGCATCGCAAATCAGGCGAGGGAAAAAAAAAATACAACAAAAACAAGATGTGAGCAAGCAAGCAAAAACACGAAATCTCACTGCACTTCAAAAGCACACAGGCATTGTACAACTCACATGAGAGAAAAAATCAAGAATATCAGGAGGAGAACAAGTTGCAATATCAATTTTATTAACAATAAGATCGTTTAATAACCGAGGTAGTCTGGAGCACAGCATTTGTGATCCATAGTTTGTGCGCGATTTTGGTACGTGCCAGTACTCTGGCTTTCTTGTGCTGTATGGAGTTTCGTGTAGTTTTAAGTTAGCCATAGAAGTAATGTAGTTGATGTTCTTTTTCTGTTCATTTTTATACGCAAGCACTAAGCGATACTTTAAAAGGGCCTGTACTTTCGGTGTGTTAAGTTTATGAAATAAATAAGCTGAAGGGAAATCGTATGGTTTATTGCAAATAGCGCGAAGAGCCTTCTTTTGCAGTATGTACAGCCTGTTGATGTGCATGCTATTGCTCATTTTGTTTCCGATGAAATGCCGACTGCACATTCTGTTGTTTGGTACTGGCTGCCACGGCTGACCGTTTTCACTACCGAATAAACCAAGCACACACGCGAAATTCGATTTAGAAACCAGCCCGACACCGCTTGACAGGGCGACAAGACGGGGACTTACTCCGCTCGCCTGACTGCTTGGATCTAACGCCGCTTCCGTTCTTGTTCGTAGGGTTTCGATGGAAAGACGCAGAAGCATACATCCTCCCTCATCCCGACGTAGTTGCGGCACTTGTATACGGAACAGTATCATCGGCGTCCTTTTGTTTTCCTTCGGCTATCAGCGCACGCAAGGCCACTACCAGTAGCAATTTTAGTCCGCGGGAGCGGCTGAGTTGTGCACGTTCTGACCGCCAGGGCGGCGCTGTAGGTGCCGTGAAAACTCCAGCGCTGGTTCCCGATATGCACTGGCGCTCACTCAGTCCGGATCACAGACAGTTGCTCAAACCAGCAGCTTTCAAACTTCGCAGCATCGCTTTTGTGGCCTTTGTAGCGGCGATATGTGAGACCATGGTCCCCAGATATTGTCCAAGGTCAATTGTTTTCCATCCAACAGATTTAGAGTTGTGCAGAGGTCACGTCTTTGATTTTCGAAAGATGGGAAGAAGCATAGTAGACGTTCTATAGTCTCCTTGACACCGCAGGCATTGCACTCAGCGCTATCAGCCATTCCAATTAAACACGTATATGCATTGGTGAATGCGACGCCCAAGCGTAAGCGGTACAGCATTGTTCCCTTATTTCGTGGAAGCCCAGGTAACAGGCGCAGTTGCATAGATGGGTCGAGAAAATGCAGTCGGTGCCGGGTGAATTCTGGTATGTGCCACTTCTCTAGTGTGATACGGCACGCTAGCTTGCAAGTGTTGGTCTGCGTCAGTCCTCCATATTTAAATATACAGAAACAAGGTTTGCTCCTTCGTGTACTTTCCCAGCAGCTTCATCCACGACGTCGTTGCCGAAGATACCGCAATGACCACGACGTCGCGTCCTTTCGCGATCATATGATGGTGCGTTTCTTGTATTTCGGAACGGAGCTGTTCAGAGGACCCACGACGATGAGCTGACAAAAGACCTTCTAGGGCCGCCTTCAAAGCGTAGAATATCGGCCACCTACTAGCGGCCTCAAAATTGACACAATCCTGATGACGTAGAATATTATTGGAGAAGAAAGAATACAAGAAGATACGAAAGGTCAATATATTTAGTTGAAAACAATGGAAAAATTATGTTAGCGTAATCCATAGCAGACTGGCTAAGGTTAAAGTTGGAGGGATAACTAAAGAGAAGTTCCCAATCAATTTGGACTCTCAAAGTCGTGCTCTATAATTATGATTTCACTAATTTCTCGTCAATTGGTTGATTATCAGAAGAAACAATACCCGTCAAAGTTGCGTTTGCTGAATTTCGCTCCAAAGCACCAGCGCTGGTAGGTCTGTGTGATGTCACGGATTTCAATGCTTCTTTTTTTTCGCATTTAGCCTGCCCTGGCACAGCAAGAATTCTCGAGGCTTACTAAATTTGATCATTGGATGTTTTAAAATGCTATGTAGTCTATCTCATGATTCTTTTAATAAAGTTATTCGTATCCGTATCCATATATAGCCTATATTTGAAGACAAATAATTATCTGGATCCGTGCAGGCACCGTCCAAATCAGTGACGTCATGGCAGGCTGGTGCGTGAATTTCACGGCGGCATCACCACCAGTCCCTCGTGTTGGCACCCTTTCAGGCTTGCCAAGCCTCTTTTCCTATTACGAGAGGTCATATTTGCATTGTAGAAGGGCAATTCACCAATAGCGCTCATATTATTTTTCTATTTAGTGTGCCTTTAAACACCATCGAGGACGGCTGAGGTTTATACGTTGAGATCAGGGCCAGTGTTCACAAAGGCTTCTTACGTTATAATTTTCTGTAAGAACAAGTTCCAGCCAATCCTGATGTTGGACACATTATTAGCGAAGGCAGCCAGCCAATTGCAAAGAGCGCGTACGAAACAACAATATGGCGAATTCGGTCTCGTATTAGGAAATTTGTACGTCGTACAACGTAGTCGGCTGATTCATGCCGTGAGTGACTGGGGTGCACTGGGAGTCGCCTCGCTGTCTGTGGAGACCAAAAGACTGGCTTTCGTAATCGTCATAAGCAGAGAAATAAGCACAATATGATTAAGAATAAGCACGAATATCACCCAAACCCAAAAAAGTGCTTCTGAGAAACAGCCCGATTGGTACTTCCCCAAGGAGCAGGAGACCCGCTCAAGTTCTTCTCAAGGTAAAGTAACAAGCTTAGCTGAGTTATTCCGTTTCTTTGATCCAAATTGGCAATAACTGATTTTGCTGGCAGGAACTCGAGAAGCACAAAAGCCACCTTAATTGATTTCCCGAAAGACGCCGGCATTTGTCAGAGAGGAGGGTTTAGTCATTCTCGCTCTCTCTTACTTTCTTTTTCATTGTTCTCCTCTGTAATGTAATATTACATGGTTCTTTCAGAATCGCGCTGCAAATTTTTGTTATTTACGCGACAAGAAAATTAACGTTTCTTTGCATTTGCTCAAAAGAATTACTACCTCTCTTTCGTATATTAAGCTGCTCAGTTCAGGCAGCCCTCAAATCAAAAGCGGTATAACTTAATTTATGCGCTAATTCCCCTGTCATGGTCTTGTAGTGATGTCTCGCAAGACTGCTCAGTAATGAATAAATTACATCCACATTTTCTTCGTTTTTCAGCAACTGCACTCTTTGTTAATGCAGAAACAATTAAAGAAGTGATGGGTGCAGAGGCTAGTATTTTCTTAAGTTCCTTCGCTCGCGCAACTTGACCTTCGGCAGAAGTACGATGGAAGACGCGCCCAAATTGAGCGGTTCCCGGGGCCGTTTTCCGTAAAATTGAGCGATTTTGTGTGCACCATGCCACTACCACTAGGTAAAATCCCACGACGCCGAGTCAGTCAACCTCATTGACGCCTTCTTTTGCTAACACTGAACTATTTTATTGTAACCGTTATAACTATCCCTCAGGAAACTTTCTGCAGAACCTGATGACGGATATGGCTACACTGTTCACATTTGAATGGTCGTATTTCTTTTGTTATTTATTTTTAATATCCCGGCACTGAAATTTTATTAAACAAAACGCTCGTCATTGGTTCTACGCCGCCATGCAGCGTTTTCTTGTTCATATGAAGGGGCATTTTATGTTGTGTGGTGGCTTCGCACTATCACTGACCCCGTGGTAGCTCTGTTGGTACGGTATTGCGCTGCGGAGCATGATCATCGCCGGTGGAACGGGGACGGAATGAGACAACGCTAGAGTACTGTGCATTGCGTGCACGTTAAAAAAAAGAAAACACGAAGTGGTCAAAATAAATAATGCGTCCCCCTCTGCGGCGTACTACATAGTCATATCGGGGTGCTGGCGCAGTAAAACCCCAGAGTTTCATTTACTATAATCATGGTTACCAGAGGAACAAGTGACTTCCTCGGTTTTCGATAGCAGACTATTACTGCGCCGGGCTCTTGGCCTGACGCAAGCAGCCCAGGCACGATTGTGAGGGCAGCTCCATCCTTTTTACAACCTGCTGGACAAGACAATCGGCTTAAGAGATGTTGCAACATGTAATGAGATTGTATGTATGTATGTATGTATGTATGTATGTATGTATGTATGTATGTATGTATGTATGTATGTATGTATGTATGTATGTATGTATGTATGTATGTATGTATGTATGTATGTATGTATGTGCTTTGTTCTGTTAATCATCATCACTAATCGCTCCTTTTCTTCCTCCATCCCTCTTCCCCAGTGCCGAGTAGAAGGCCAGAGAAGACTGTAGCGCAAGTCGACCTCTGTGCCTCTCAGCAAATAAATTCCTCTTTCTTTCTCGCGCGCGATTGGGCTGAACCTTTCTATACTTATGTGTAATACACTGCCCCTTTGAATAATAATTTCGCTCGCAGATTATTTTCTTTCCTAGTAAAGAATTCAATCTCGATTCAACGGTACTTGTTTCTTTGGGTTAGATATTGTAATAACGCCTTCATGTGCTGACATCAGCGGCATGACGTCGGAAACGCCAACGAAGGCACAGCGAATGATGCACGACGGTCAACACGTAGCGCACCCCGTATCAAGTACTGGGTGAGAGTACACTGGGTTTTGTTTCTTGCGACATCTGTCCAGCAAGCATGCAAATCATAACCAGGATAATGGTAGCTGCGATTGACGCAACGAAGTATATAAGTTCGCAGCCATCGCTGTAAAAGAGCAGGACTATTTGCCATCACTTTGTGATTAACCGATCTTAAAACAAATATGTTGAAGTCGGCCCACAACCTTCCTCGACACAGGCAATGTTCCGAGTTTTTTAAAGGCTGGCGTGATTAGCGAGCGTTCTTCTCCAGGTTCCTGATGGCAGTGGTGGCGCTGCGGGCTTCAATTTAAAGTTCGCGAGACCGATCTAACAGTGACACGTCAAAGCAAGCATTGTCAGCTTCCTCTATCGCCAGCTAACTTACGATTCTCGTTGAAATTCTTCAACCGAAAAGGTGACACAAGTTCAAGTTTCCGCGCGAAGAATCTTAAGTCGCCTATCCTCCACACACAAAGAAACACGACACACAATACCTGAAGAACAAACACGTGTGTCTGTGTGTGTATGCACGCGCACACACACGCGCGCGCGTCCATCGTCGTTGAAACGCCGATAACACGAATCAGCAGCCGTACATGCGTATACACCGCAATAAAGCCCTGCCGCCGTATTGTAAGACCCTGTGTAGGGAATTCTCCGTGGAGCTGGTCGCTCCAGCGCATAACGGAGGCCACTTGAGGCAACTTGAGACCACTAACGACACCGAGTCAAACAAACGACGAGAGCCGAAGATGTGCTAACTAGGTTGCCCGGCTTCGCGTACGGTCATTTATCATTCTGTCGGGGGAGCCCTGGCTGACACAGAGCCGGGTGTTCCAAAAGGGGAGAGAAGGCGGAAGCGATGGCTTCCTGCACCAGAAGTTCCGATGAGGCGAGATTTCCTTCCATGGGTTTTCGCATACCGTGCGAACAGATGACGCCATTCCAGCCCGCTACTTCGCGTATTTCATGTCGAAATAACGCCATAGGAGCTCGCATTCTCTCGAGCGTGTGTTCGTGAAAGGGCGTACGTTGTATTGTGCTATTATGCGCATGTGTCTGCCGACTCTTCAGCCCTCCTACGTTAGGCGCACGCACGTTCCCTTGCTTGGAAAAGCCGGCAGGCAGCCGAGTGATTTCGTCCACCTTGGCTCGCGTTCCTAATCGTGCTTACGACTCTGTGTACCTTTGTCTGCTCTACATTCTTACACTACGTTGTGCTCACTGCAGCATTTCTTAGCAAAACGAAACACTAGTTGCGTTCGGTTTGTACCCTCCATGGGCGAGCTACCGCATTTCCTCCCGGAGCAGCGATTGCGTTGGCAGGCGCGTGTTCCTCGTTTCTGCATCAACTCGATCGGTTCTACGTGAAAAGAAAGAAAGAAAGAAAGAAAGAAAGAAAGAAAGAAAGAAAGAAAGAAAGAAAGAAAGAAAGAAAGAAAGAAAGAAAGAAAGAAAGAAAGAAAGATCCTGCAACGTGTGCAGGCTGATGGGCGGACATACCTAGCCGTAACTAGGTAGAGTTCCCAACCGCAGTGAGGCGGTTATTGCGGTGCGCTGCAATTGAGATTTCGTCCGCTTTTCGTGGTCCCACAGTAAGATTCTAGTCAGGTCGGTCTTTCAGTTCTTTTCGCTCTCGTTTATGTTCTCTAGCGTAAGCCAGTTCTTGACCGAGAGTGTTTTCATGTAGTCTCATTCAGACACGCGCGCGCACGCGCGCACGTACGCGCACACAAAGACGCACGCACATAGCACATAAGCTTTAAGTTTGTCTAGCATCTGCTAACAACTTGGGACAACGTTTTTACAGACACACTTTCTATACCATGAAAAACGAGAAGATTCAGTTGGCGGGTGGCTACAATCAGTACCAATAGCATTAACACGCCTTAAAAGAATATACAAAACTTATATTACACACTTGACTACCAAGATCTTGTAGCAGCTCATTTTGAAACCTTGAAATATAACGTACGTCACCATTGCATGACCTATTGTCGAAACCACAGTAAACCCATATGTACATTTAGAAAGCTCTTTCTTCTGAGATGAATTTCAGAAGCTTGGTCATTCTGAGTCATAAGAAAATAATGATGAGATGAAACGAGACATAGGCGGGGAGATATATAGATCAAGTGGCGATGATGAGTTTGACATAAATATTTGGAAGCCGCTTTAGCTCGAAGGTCTGCTAATTTAAAGACTATCTACGAGAAAACCAAAATGAAGAGCGGTTGATCAGCTGCGTTATAGCGGCGGATAATTGCGCGAACAATACCTTCGATGACTCTACAGCTGCGTCGTCAATATAGTTGCACTCTTCAATATGGCAGGTAATGAATTTGCACATTATGTCCTTCACACTGTCGTAGCATTAGTATGCATTAATAGTTTACATTAATAGCGATAAGCATTATTATGCTTAAAAAAGCTTATGCTATACCCTTGACTATCTGAAGATTTTGTAGCAGCTCCTTCGGAAACTTCGAAATAATATTTGCGTTACCTTTGCGTATCATATTCTCGAAACCGTGATAAATCCGTGTTTAGGTTTAGAAAGATATTTCTCCTTATATAGATTTGAGAAACTTGGTAATTTTAAGTAATTCGAAAACAATTACATCAGACGAGACATAGGGGGAGAGACGTATAGGATTTCCTAAGTGATCAAATGGATTACCTAAGTGGTCAAACCTTATTCTCCTATTATCTGTTCTTTCTTCTAAGTCGTTTACTTATTGCGCTGAACAGCAGCTTTAAGATAGAATGAAAAGAAAAACAGTGCTGCACGTTGGGCTTTTTCTTGCGCTGTCTTTAATTTTTCTTCCAATTAGTTAAAGTGATGCGAAGGCTGGAGGATGCGAAGGCTGGATGTCTTCTCATGCCTTCGCTTCACTCAGGGAACACGTTTGTTTACTCTTTTGCTTGGAAGGTGCGAAATCGATGCGAGCGAAAAAATTACAGATCCTGCGCACCCTATGACGTCAGAATGAGCGCCTAGGGACGGACTTCCTAGAAGGGTCGTTCATCAGCGAGACGGCGCCGCGTGACACAGCTACAAGGAAAGTGTACAATTGCAAACATATACGCAGTATTTTACCTTCTTTATGTTCTTTACATGAGTCCTTTCGTTAGCAGACGCGTCGTTACCTGAATTGTTTTCTCCACAGCAAAACCACATAAATAAAGCGTCAAGTTAAACGTACTATTGGAATCCGCGGTCCTAGTATCAATTAGAGTGCTGGCCAGTCTTTATCCTCGAAGAACTGCCTGTCCCATATTTGGTTCACTTCGGTACTTCATATATATGGAACATGTTCGCTACGCTTGCGCGCTATGTTAGACTCAGCGCAAATCACTGAAGAGATAACACACCCGTCGATAATGAAGTTAGTTCTATCCTGAAGGTGAGGTACGGTATAGCTCCAAGCGCCGAATAATTGACAAATGTTTTCTTGCCTAACTGCTCTTTGCCATTGGCCAGACGCCTACCCTAATTATGTGTCCGCCATCAGGATAGTCTGCAATTAGCTTTTAGAAAAAGCATTCTAACCGAAGAGCTTTTTGTAAATACGGACAATTATTTGTACATTAGTTGCGCTCATGTTGTATATTTACTACTACGAAAATTTCTGTACATATTCAGGTACATGCATATGCCAAGCCTTTCTTTATGACACGCGGTATACGCGGGCTATATTGCCACACTATTATTTTTATGTTATTTTTATTCTTTTTTATTTTTTCCTTTCTTTATTTTTTATTTTATCATTATCATAGGGAATTACATATATTTGCCACGACCGTCTGCACGGAGACCCTCTTGCAATTTTCCTTGAAACACTTGTTGAATTTTCTCTTTTTTTTGGTTGTTGCCTTTATTATTTATGACCACTAACGTCCAGGTCATAGACTACCCGGTTTCTCCAGTTGAGTGCCATCTATGCGGTTTACCAGAGCGCAGATTGGTCAGCCTTGAACGGCATTACATCCAGCAGCATGGCTTAACAATTCACTGGAGGTGCTCCATGTGTGGCTTTATCATTTATCAATATTTTTTCATTTATTATTTATCAATATCATATCATTTATCAATATTCTATGACTGCATGAAGGCTGGTACTACGACAAACAAATATTTTTTTTACAGTATTCACGCAAACGATAAAGAAAAGCAAGCGACAACACCTAGCTGTAAAGTTAACACACAGATTTTCAGCGCGTCAGAACGATCGTATATGCGTCTATCCCTTTCGTCTACGTCTTTTGTTATTCTTTCTTGCTTACTTTGGTTTTTATTCCCGAGTATTGTGTTGCGACCGCGGCAGTAGTAGAGCCGCCAATTTCTTACAAGCGCGCAATGTTCAAACCATGTCTGATCGATCGAAGAAGGCACCACTGTAGGTTAAACGAGTCATACAACTCCCGCCTCCCTAGTACTTAGGCTCCCTGCGTTCCCAGAAAAACTACGATGTCAGTTACCTCCCCCCACCCCCATTCCCTCCTTCTTATTAGCTCTAGTATAATCACTGTCCAAAGCTGTAGAAAGGATGAAGACACCACTGAGAGCCGTCAAGGTCGCCTGCTTTGTGCGAATCTCAGCGCGGTCGGTGTGACTGAAAATTCTGAATAGCCACCCGGGAACGCCAGTTTTGGGACGACAAGAGACAAGCAGACGCGACGAGTGGATCATACGACACTCAGGGCCGCTCGGTAAGCGCTGAAAAACTTCTTTTTTATTTTTACGCACAAGTGTTAAGCGCTGTTCAAATTCAGCAAAAATCTATCGTGTACCTAGGTGCGCTCAAGACCGCGTGCATGCGTAAGATGCCGGAAACAAGAGGCTAGGGCAACCGAGAATTGACACTATGTCGTGCAACCTATGCCGATCAGCAAAAACCCGCAAAGGGCGGAGAAATTATCGGATCTCTTATGCATGTAGAGCCCTCTGCGCCGTACTTATCAGCGACAAGGTCGCTTAGCCGCCGGCGGGATTATCTTACTGAGCTATGTCTTATGCTCGGTTGCGGTAGTAGTAGTAGTAGTAGTAGTAGTTGCGGTAGTAGCTTGAGAACAAGTTAAGGATCGCGCAAAGAGCGATGAAACGAAGAATGCTAGGCATAACTTTAAGAGACAGAAAGCGAGCCGTTTGGATCAGAGAGCAAAACGGGTATAGAAGATATTCTAATAGACATGCTTGAAGAAAAGAGCGCTACAAAGACACGGACTAAAAGAGGAATATGTACGACGGACAAGGCGCTACTTCCAACTAAATGTTTTTTTGAAGAAACAGGCTTTTAAATAGATACAACTTAGAATGGCCCATCGTGACATCCCGACCTCCCTATCTCTCTCTTAGTCCGTGTCTTCGTAGCGCTCTTTTCTTCAAGTATGCAAAACCAACTCGCCCACATCAAGCTTCTAATAGACATTAAGAGAAAAAAATGGCTTGGAGCAGGTCATGTAATGCGCAGACTAGAGAGAGGAGAGAGTATAATACAGGAAGGCAGGGATGTTAACCAGTTAATAGTCTGGATGGACGCGTGACCGGTTTGTTATCGCAAGCAGGGGAAATGTGGTTAAGAGAGGGGAAGAAAGAAGCAGTAACAGAGAGAACAGGGAAAATGCCGCTTCATCACGAGGCCACACGTCGACATCACGGTTGGTCAATGAGATTTATAGATTTCAGCAACTGCAGCTATTCCCATGAAGCATTTTGATCTTGACGTATTGGTTCTCGCCATTGGGCTGCACCACAGGGGAAACATTCATATGGGAGGTGCGTTCTGATATAAATGGCAGCTCTGCTGCGTTGTCCGCACATAGAAGAGTTGGAGGACGCATTGACTAGACTTAGGATACGGCCGTATAGATGAAAATGACCACGTCGTTGTAGTCGCTGGACGTTGTAGAATTGATGAATTCATGCCCAGATAGCGTGTCAACAAACTCATATAAGGACTCTGCACTTCTAAAAAAAAAAAAGAAACAAGAAAAACAGCAGACGCGAACAGTTTGCGCTCGTTAAAGGTACATTAGAATACACCCCCCCCCCCGTGTCACTCTCCCACCTTTCTTTTCCCTCTTCCTGCAGCCCCCCTCCCCAAAAAAAGAATATAATCAATCATTCCCTTTGTGAAGATGGACGACCAGCGAAGCTCTTTAGCACACGACACAGAGGTGCAAGCATTTTCAACAAAGGTACGACCTCATTTATTGTCTTGATGGGTAGTCATCGTGTCGAAACGTACGCGCACACATTTATTGCCTTGATCGGTGGTCCTTATTTGTCTTGATCAGTGGGTAACTATTTTTTGCGTATGCTTCTTTTAGGCTTTCCAATTTAGCTGCATGATTTCCAATTGAGCCGCTTCTTGCATAGCTCGCCGCTTGCGGTCCGCTTCTCCAGCGCGATCTTCGGTGGTGTTTGCCGCCCGCGCCGCCTTTGACAGTCCCGTTTCTCTTCCCTTCGTTTTTCCTCGTTGGCACGTTGCTCTTAGGGAGTCCTAATTGTACGTGTCCTTCCCATAGCAACTGCAGTACACAAATGAAAAGCGCTGCTCGGCAGCTGCTCGTTTTATTATTCTGCTCCAGCGTGGAGGACTACCGCCGCCTCCGGGAACTGGAGGAAAGTAGCCACGCACGTGATTGCAGCGCGGATAAAGATGAGCTGCGCTGTGTTTTTGTTGATAGAGAACAAGACTGTACAGAACCTTAGCCATACACAGCTTTTTGCTGTCTTTAGGATCTGGTCGAGGGTTACTCCGTGTACGTACATCTTGCGAACATCCTACAGAACATGGCATGCAGGGCTGACGTAAAAAGTTGTATGACATGAAAACGCCAAAAAGATTTATCTGACCTTGTCGTCTACTCTGATTACGGCCAAGATTGGGAGCGGAAATTGGGGAGAGCCGTCGGTGGCGTTCTGTTGCAAAAGGACGCCGGTGTCTGGTGGGCGCGGCCCGCTAATGTAGCAATTCCGTAGAGCTGACGTGACGGCGGAGAAGATGATACATGAACAAAACTCTATTAACCGCTAACTTCGAGTATAGGATTTATGCTACAGCGACTATATGAAGCTTTGATCCGGGCGTGCTAGCAGCAGAGTTCTCGTGGAACATCTGGGTGCTGCATTTTTCTCATTCTTTTGGTCTTATTATTTCACTGAACAGTGTGCCTACGTTATACTTTCGTCCGTTAATAGAGCAGTCATCCTCGTATTCACCATCGGCTCACATTTGCATGAAAGGATGCGGAGTAGCTCAACGAAGACATTCACTGGAATTCCCTCATTAATAATGCTTATCATACACCTGTATGAATATAGGAAGCATGGTGTAGGCTGTGTTATTGAGGCTTGTTTGCTATTCTTTTCTGAACCAACCTTTACGGAATGTGATTCATGTAAGCGTGCCCTGGAGTTTGAGTAATACGAGTATAGGATATCGCGAGCGTCCAGAAGTTCCTTGCATCCTTGTTCCTTGCAACTTTCAAGGATTAAACGAGTAGGCCTGATGTTCGTGCGCGTTAAGTGGAAGCGTTATCTCAGGGGGCTCTTATCTAAATACATGGGAACAAGATAATTGGTTTTTCTCGGCAAGCACTGCCCCAAATTAGATCAGGGTATTGCATTTTAAAGAAATCTAGTGCCTCTTGCAAGCGAAAGTTTTATATAGGGCAGCAGCATGTGTTTTTGATCGATAAAAATCGCAAATTTTTTGCAATAACATAATATCAAGTTTAAAACTGTAGCCAAGAAATGAAAAAAAACGATATCGCAATTCGGTAAGCTGCATCTAATAGTAAACGAAAGCGGACAAACTGGTTGGGCAGTTGGCCATTAAAGATAGGACAGTGAGGAGCATTGAACGCCATCGAACATTTTCACGAAGACACGGGCATCCTTTACAAGTGCTAGCTTCGCCCTCAATAGTCATAAGATGTAACTATAACTTGCTTTTATTATTCGCAATTATTAGCACGTGTATGGTACGTGTTATACTCTTTGTATTCTGTGTATTCTAATCTGTTTACATGTTTATCAAAGTCTACATCACGGCTTCTTGTGTGTGTTTGTGACTTTGTTTACAAGCTAATTGAGGTGCCACTTGTCCTTACCTTTTGTACTAATATATTCGTGTGCATGTAGGATGACGTGCTGTAGATCTTTGGCCCTACGACGTTGTTTCTTTTCTTTTTCTTACTAAATGTATTTCTGATATTGTTACATCTGCTATGCGAAAAAAAGTTGCCGTCCTCATTATAGGGTAACTACATCTCTTTCTTTTATTTCCATTTCAATAAAAAAGCAAAAAAATTCATGTATGGCTCTCAAATATAATACTATAATGCGAGCGAAAGTCCTGCGCAACCCTCATAAACATTTAGAAATACAACTTAAGATATAGATTGATATATAAAATTTATACCCTTAGATGCTCTAATGGATGCACTTTACAAAAATGCAATATCTGTTTGTGGTGCACGGTTAAGGAATGGTAAACTTCGTGCTTCTATTTTTTCCAACTTATCAATTCTTGGCAATTAATGGAAAATTATCCTGGGTATAAATCAAATTACATTTCCTAAAGTCACTACAACATAAATTATCTCTCTCTAGTGCAATAAATTCCTTTGAAATCGATTGATAAGTTGTGCGATAAAAGCATTCTTTTTTGCGTTTTAGGTCATTATGAACAGGCGACATCGGAGCTCTCCGCAAACTAAAGATTCCTCTTAAGCCTAATTTCTCTTCTTTTGTTTCCGGTCTGGGCAGGTAATGCTCTCGTCATAGGCCACAAAGCACTCGAACACGTTGTGCATGGTCACCGAAAGGTGACTGCCCAAGCCTATTATGTCGCAGCTGAGCCTTAACCCTTTCTCCTCTCAATCTCAGTTTTCGCTTGTTTTTTCTTTCTTTCTTCCTTTCTTCCTTTCTTTCTTTATTTCTTTCTTTCTATCTTTCTTTCTTTCTTCTTTATTTCTTTCTTTCTTCCTGTCGCTCTTCTTTATCGCAATCATAAGTTTCATTTCATCCACAGGAAGCTGCTGTTTGAAGCCACTTTCGTACAAGCTTCGAAATAATCGACGCTCATTATCGCTAGAAACAGTGCCCGTGCAGCGCTGGTAAGTACATGTTGTTATAACACGTTCTAAATTCCTCTCTCTAATTCTTTATTACTCGCGGTTCTCTTTGAACGTTATAACTTATTCCTGGAGTCTAAACACGAACTATCTAGCGCTCACGCTTTCTTTCACTTCGAGCTTAGATCGCAGCAATGTTCACAGCCGCCGGTCTTGCGGAGGCCCTAATGACGCAATATGCGATGAGGGCGAGCGTTTTCTGGAGCGTTTATTGAGTTGAGTCATGACTGCGGTGGCATTCTTTTCAAGGAGCTTCTCATACTGAGTGATCGTTTCAAGTTATCCTGCATTTTAAGAAACAGCCAGTTGCACATAATCTTAGTCCTAGAACTGGCCCGGAAAATAAAACACATATTAGAAAAATTAAATTATGGGGTTTTACGTGCCAAAACTACTTTCTGATTATGAGGCACGCCGTAGTGGAGGACTGCGGAAATTTCGACCACCTGGGGTTCTTTAACGTGCACCTAAATCTAAGTACACGGGTGTTATAGCATTTCGCCCCCATCCAAATGCGGCCGCCGTGGCCCACATATTAGAATAATTAACAAAGATTTACCAATGAAATTTTTAATAAATGATTGTACGCACGTATTCCAACTTACAAATTTGTGAGTTTGCAAGGCATATTTATTTGGAATAAACGTCCACACCCCGGCACGGTCGCTTAGCGAACATATGGTGTAGCGCTGCTAAGCACGAGGTCGCGGGATCAAACCCCGGCGGTGGCGGCCGCATTTCGATGGGGGCGAAATGCAGAAACGCCCGTGCACCATGCATTGGGGGCACGTTAAAGGCACCCTGGTGGTCAAAATTAATACGGAGTCCCCCAGTACGGCGTCCCTCATAATCTAATCGTGGTTTTGGCACGTAAGAAGCCCGAATTCATTCAGAAACCCAAGAATGACGCCAGTTTGGAGATATGCGCTATCAAACTATACCATAAATAGGCGCTGTTGTTCCTCTTACTTTTTTAAACGAACGCTATTTTATGAACTGAAGCACAAAAGTAACTGGAACGCGCATGTATTTCCTCCAGCACTTTGGGAGATAATATATATCGAAACTGGTGTCATCATTGAGATGCATTTCATGTGAGGGCGTCTTGCAAGCTCACTGGCTGGAATTCGCAAATTGCATTGTGTGTCGTATAGAAATAATTTGGGTTAAGCAGTGAATTCTTGTTAACTAGTTGAATGTGTGTTTCGATTTCTTGGGCTAGTAATGTTCACTTCTTCGAATAATCCAGCTCACAGACAAGAATTGTGCTTTCAGCCACAGGTTATCTTTTGAAATAGTCGAAAACTTAAAAGCCATCCCCTCCTATAATATCATCGATCGCTCCCATATACCCGCATACGCATCAAAGCAGAATCACGAGGCATCCAAGAGAAACAGAAGAGCAAAATAGACTGAATGGCCCTTCAACTCCGACTTGAACGACGCCCCACAAGTTTTGCAGAGCTCACGGCTGGATGCACCAAGGGTATATGTTCCGGGAGTTTTCGAAGAATTGATCGCTAGTCCCATGAAGCAACTGTCGTTCTCAACGCGCAACGATTGCTCCTTCCCTTTCTCTTCAATCACCCACTATTATCCTTTCACATTTCCTTACTTTTCTGCCTCACCGATGCGTTGTCTCATACCACATTCGCCATATACTTCGCGCTCTCTCTCTCTGTACCTCTAAAGGTCTTTGTATGCTAAGTCGCTGTTTTCTGTCCCCTCCAGCTGACAGGTCAGGCAGCATCTGCATCCGCACTCCGCCTAGCACCAAGTCTCCTGCTCCGCCCACAAAATGACGAAATTCCGCCTGCCTACACTCAAGCAGGAAGGCTACAGGAAAAAGAAAAGCCAGAACAAAAAATAAGAAAGAAAGAAGAAGAAATGAACAAAAGCCTTCCCACTGTCCTCCCTCCCCGTGTCCCCTTCGCTAACTTTCTCCGTTATGATTGCTGCTGTTATCACCCCCCCCCCCCCCCTGCCCTGTTACTCTTCTCAAGCCCTTAAATGTTTCACGCTTCCAGTCTCTCGATCCTAAATCTCCACTCTTCTTGCTCCCCCAGGCACAGTGCTGTATTTTCTTGATTTCTGCCCAGTCTCTTCGTTTCAATCTGCCTTTCTTTCTTTCTTTGTGAACTTTGAAATATTCGCTTTCTCAGAAATTTAAACCGCTGCAAAAGGTACTACGACGTGAGAGCCACAGAAAAAAACACGGAGAAGCGCTTTTTGAAAATCGCGCATTCTTCGCAGAGCTGGGACATGTCTTGAATATTCGGCGTGCGTGTGCGTCCAGAAAATTGCGCTCAAAGTGTGAATTAAATTCAGTTTGCAATAATTACATCTGTTGATATAGCGACGTGTGTCAATGGAATGAAAATAAAGGGAGAGACAAAAGGAGAGGATAGACAGGGAGGTTAGACAGTGTAAGAAAGCAACTTTGTCACCTATAATGGTAACGGTTACTCATTTTCATGTAATAGTAATAATATTTGTGCAAAAATAACATAAAATAAGGAATGACAGCAGAGGTTCAGAAAATCTAGACCGGACTTAGAGGGACCCTGAGATTGTTCTTATGATTTTATAGAAACGTAGTGAGTCGTTAGAGTAGGTCTTTCTGGTCATTAGGTTACACATAACTGCACCCCGTAAAGCATGTAGTATTTAATTAGGGTTTAACAATGTCCCCTTGTTTTTCAGCCGCCCCGTCCCAATTGAAGTATTTGGGCCAAGTGACGTCAATTGGGCGAGCTATGTGATTGGCCATACGAGTCGCGTCCTCGATTATGTTTCTGGCTTTATGGCGAACAAATGTTTGTAATAGTTGGAATGTTGGTTAATTTGTTTCTATAAAAAAATAAGTAACAGAAACAGAATGTACAACAGCAATTTATCACTGCACTCAAGCCCTTCCACCACACAGCAAGTGCCGTCTGCTTGTGTTGCAACATTATCCCTGTTGACGCAAGCTGCGAGGTCAGCGTTGGTCTCGAGCTTTCTTTTCGCAAGTGCAATGGATCGCCCTTATTACGTTGTTGGCTGCAAATCTACCGATCGGCGACATGTCAAGCTGTGACATCGTGTTTCTCTACAAGGCTACATGCAAGCAGTGTGGCTGCAGCGCGTGGGCTGAAAGTATCCGATCGACGCCAACATCTACACGTTTGCGGCTTTACTGCCACAAAAGATAGTTTAGCATGTCAGGTATTGGCTTTAAACAAAAGTGTAAGTAGACTGGCCGTTTACTGGATGAGCGTAGGCTAAAAGGTGCAGCCACGTGGTGGCACAATGCTCAACTAAACACAGAGCTAATATAGCAGTAACCAAGTGTATTCTATTTTGGGCTGCTGGTGTAGGTTTTAGGCAAGAGCGCAATCGTGAACACGTTGTCTTCTTGAATTTTTACAATGTTTTACACTTGTTTACAGCAGAATTAGCTCTGCGTTTGGCTGGTTAAGCTCTGCGCCACCAGGCCAGACCCTGCAAGACGATCAGGCCACTCACGTACGTCTACGCTAGAGCTCCTTCATCCCAATGCTAGTAGTATGGCGGGGCTTTCGTTCACGCTTCCGCCCATCCGCCAAAACGCCCAGCTCGCGTGTGGTTACCGGACTACCGCACACGCTCAGTGCTGCGACAAAACACTCGCAACGCACCCTGCTTGCATAGCTCTCGCTGGGAATCGACGGACAGGCGGCTAGCGGAGAGGCTGGAGAGGCTTCGCGCTCTGGCTCCCAGACAACCGGAAGTAGACGGCACGATGTCACATAATGCCGCAGAGCCAGTGAAGGCGGAGCTTAGGCCCGATCATTCTGCGAACGAGTTGAGGAGAAAAAGCATGGCTACCGAGAAGGGTAACTTGTAATGACCAGCAGCTCTCTTAATATGAGACGCTTCACTTAAATTTCGGCGCGAAAGTTTTACTGTAGCTGTACCCTATGCGTCTGCAAAACTTGTGCGAACCCTTTCAGACACTCTTTAAGAGGAAGGTTTAGCTTGGGGGTCCCGAGTTAAATATAAAGGCGAAAGGAGAAATTGTTTTTCTCAGCAAGCACGGCACCTAATTTGATTAGGTTTGTTGCGTTTAAAAGAAAACGTTAAATTCTAGTGACTGTCTGTAAGTGATTGTTGACGTCGTATATGGTTGAATATTGGTTGAATATTGGTTGAATAACGCAAATTCTTAAAAGAAGGGAACCATTAAGCTTCCAATTTTATAAGTCAGCATCAAAAATATATCGCAATTCTATAAATTGACTCTATTACTAAGTCTAATGTGGAGAAAATTGTTGTTTTATAGATGGCTCTGAAGTAGACCACCCATATGTGAATAAGGCTTTTACAAATCCCTTGCAAAACATTGTAACAAATTCAGGTAGGATATAAATTACGAAAAGAATTTGTCCGCTTTGAATGTTCTAATGGATGCTGTTTATAGATAACCGCGATATTTGCTCTTGTTTCAGAGCTACGAATTTGTAAACGCGGTGTTCTTTTTTCTTTCTTTATTTTTTTTTCAGAAGCTTATCAATTTTTGAAAATTCCTTTAAAAGTTTAGCCGTAAACGAAATTCCGCTTCACACAGTCACTAGAATTAAACTGCCTCTCTGAAATAAAACTAATTTCATTAAAGTCGGCACAGCAGTGATCGCAGAAAAGCTTTCTTGCGTTTTACAAGTGTTTGGATAAGCGGCATCAGGGTTGGGCCAGATCTAAAACTTCCTACTAAATGAGAGAGTAAATTGTTTCAACATATAGCCTTAGAGGCACGGGAATATCCAAATACAAAAGACGAGGACAGGTTACATGCCGTAATATACTGAATCCCGACAGTGTGCGAATGCTCTGGATATGTACATGAAGCAGTGACGCGGTCCAAAATGAACAGACGTACAGGGAACGAAAATACACAGACTACATAATACACACACAGATGCGTATTAGCCAAACTGAGCTTATGTAAATGTAACCCACTCCAATATTTCGTACTTATGTGTCAGAACATGAACAGCACAGCGGCCTTAATAATGAGGCAATGAACGGAAAACCACTTTTACTGTTTCAACAGTCTGTCGCTGACTCCTATATCAATTCGGTCTATTATTTTAGTTGATGTCGTTGTTGTCGCTATCCTGGCTATTTCTTTATCTTTCGGTTTAGGTATGCAAGGAACTACAGCTGGATTGTAAAGTTGCGCTGCATGACTAATTGTCGTCACTGCCAGCCTATTTATGTCCAACGCAAGACGAAGGCTTCGCCCTGAAATCTTTCACTTGCAACGTCCCGAGTCCGTCTAACCCACCTTCTGTAAGTTCATGATTTTATAATTAAATTTACTCTTTTGCCTCCCTGCATCGCCTTGTATAAAACCACGAATATATTACAGTAGTCAAGACGTTCTGCTTGACGCATGGTTATGCGCTGAGACGTGCACACTTGCAACTTTGCCAGGTTCACCTATTCAATTATAGCAATGCAAGCCTATACTACACTCCAATGCATGACCAAAACTTCCTTGCTGATGTCTTGTTTGTTTGTGCCAGCTGGGGGTCGGTTTCCTTCAAGCATCCTTGTGTCTGGGTCTGGTACTCAGGAGCACAACAGTTCCTTGATGCCCGATGAACTACCACCATTCGTAGAGTGTAAAAGCGGAGATATAACAAAACGCTCCGGGCATCTGGCACCTATATTTATCTGATACCGAGACTAACGTACACCACACAGCACAAATTTAGTCATGGAAAGCAGAAACGCCCTGAACAAGCTCATGGGCGTTTACCAAGTTTCTAGCCATGTCCGGAATGTTCAAGAACAAATTAAATAGCAGAGGCTTATTAACACGACCCTGGGAGTCGTCTTTTCAGGCAAGTCCTTGGAGGCAACGGCTTCCTTTCTTCACCGTGCTAGCTGATGTCAACCGGTCTGGCGCAAGCTTTGCAAATAAAATATGTATATGTATATATATATATATATATATATATATATATATATATATATATATATATATATATATTTGTACATTAAGCGCGTTCATCAGAGTTTCATGTTTCCTGAATGAGGGGAAGACGACGAAGTGTCTTCTTGGCAGAACACTTGTTTCTGTGCTCTGTGAATTTTTGGTAAAATCTTCGGCTTTCGAGGTGCCTCGCCTCCCCGTCTTGCAGCCATGGACGCGGAGCATGCTAGAGGCCCGCCTGGCCAGACGTCATCACTGCCGTCAACCGCAAGGAAGCGAGTTGGCTCTCCCAGTGACACCGAAGACACCGAGCTGTACTCCATGTCGGACGACTCATCCGACGACGGCTTCATACCCGTCCGGAGTAAGAGGGCGAGAAGAAAAATCGTCAACACAGCGCCGTCAACTCCTGCGAGCACAACGACTATGAAGTCAAGGCCTGCGCGCTGGCCACACGTCATCATCTATATGCCGGAAGAGCCATCAAGCAACCTACGATTGCTGAACAGGCAAGCCCTATCCATTTTTCTGGAACGTGCGGTGCCGGATCAAATTAAAGATATAAGAATAAATCCACGCAAGAATATACTCGCCATAGATGTGTTCAACGCGACTGCGCTTGGAAAACTTCAAGCGATCACGGAGCTAGGCGGAATCAAAATGCGCCCCTTTATCCCGATCGACGACACATCCATAGCCGGTGTGATTTACGACATCGACATAGCCATTCCTAATGATGACTTACCTAGCCTCATCAAGCCGGCATACGAAGGCACGATCATTACGCAAGTGCGCCGCCTTGGGAATACGCGCTGCGTAAAAGTATTATTCAAGGGGGATTGTATCCCATCCCACGTTAAAGTCGGACATTTTCGACATCCGGTTCGACCATTCATCCAGAAGCCGCTTCAATGCCATCAGTGTTTCAGGCTAGGACACGTCAAGGGCGTGTGTCCCAACTCGCTACTGTGTCCCCGTTGCGCTGAACCTCATGCAGAACAGACCTGCGGTGCCACGGTCCTGAAGTGTGCCAACTGTAGCGGCCCTCACGCGGCCTCGTCGAAAGACTGTCCCCGCATCAAGAGGGAACGCGCGGTTCTCAAGCAAATGGCCAGAGACAATTCGGCCCACAGGGAGGCAGCCAAAGTAGTCCGGCGTCGGCGTCGACGTCGGCACCATCGTACGGCTTCGAAGAAGACGCATGCGCGAAGTGACAGTACCCACTCCTCTGCGGTGCCAGTTAGCCGCGCCGCGAAAGGGCCCTCCACTTCCACGAAGGAAGCAGAAAAGACTCTATCTTTAGAGGAATGGCCTACGCTACCGAGCCGCTCCCTTGCGAAAGAACCTCAGAAGGTCGGGGCCCCACCTGATCCTTCTCCGGCCATGGATGATTCACCCAAAACAGACCGTCAAGTCATCTCGGTGCTACGTTCTCTCATGGAGGCCATTCGAGCGCTTTTAGTGGACATGAGGACACCATCTGCTCGAAGCGCACTTAAAGTGTTGGACGCCTTAAGCCCAGTGCTTGCATCCCTCAACTAGAAAGATGGCTACTCATACCCCATCCTTCCGGAAAGAAGTCAAAGCAGCGTCCGTCATCCAGTGGAACGCCAGAGGGCTAAAATCACGAATTTCAGATTTTCGTCAGTTTGTCTACACCAATGGGTTTCCACTCATCGTCATTTGTGAGCCCAACTTGTCGAAACCAATAAGACTGTCAGGATACGAGTTTATCATGTCATCAACAAACGGTGCATGCAGCAAAATCGTCGTTTTTGTTCGTCGTGAACTCACCTATGTTTTGCAACCAATTGCGCCCCACGACGACAATCAATATATATGCATCACAGTTAAAAAGAACAAACTCTTGTTTACTCTCATAGGCGTGTATATATCGCCTTCCAGCAATTTCAATACCAAAAGATTTGAGGATATCTTGAGTGTTTGTCCCGCCCCATGGGTCATCATAGGAGATTTCAATGCGCACCATCCAGCATGGGGAAGTACAAGGACAAATGCAAGAGGACGAAGATTGGCAAGTATCGCCCACAACTATGGCCTTACTCTCCTGAACGATGGTAGCCCCACCTTTCTTCGAGGCGTGACATACGGCAGCTGCCTCGACCTTGCTTTCGTCTCCAACTCTCTCGCCAGATGTGTGAAGTGGTTTCCAGACATTGAGACACATGGGAGTGACCACATTCCCACCTATCTGAACATCAAAGGCTTGTCGTCTACATCAGGCTCACGGAATACCATTCGGACGATTCAATGGGCCAACTTCAAATCTGAGATGGAAGATGCCTGCCGCGAGGGCCTACCCTCTGGGTTAGAGCAAACGATTAAAATGACGATGCAAAACGCCACTCGCATGATGACGATCTCTTCCACGCGAAATGACTTCGACATAGAATTAGAGCGACTTCGAGCGCTTCGTCGCCGGGCGGAACGTCGATATCGACGTACAAAATCAATCCATGACCTTAGGGCAGCCAGGAGGATGCAAAAGAAGATTCAGCGTCGTATGGATAGATTAGCGTCGGAACGGTGGGCAACGTTTTGCCAGACACTCGACCCTCGCAAGCCACTGTCTCACATTTGGAAAACGGTGCAAGGTCTGCGTTGCCTTCCGGAACGGCGTTTTCCATTCAAGGCGCTAGCGCTTTTCCAAGGGCGGCAAGACATCGATGTCGCAGAAGACTTTTGTGCGCGGATCGCAGACCAAGCGACTCGTCCAGATCCTCCAGCCCGAGCTGACGTCCCCCATTCCCGTGATTGCCGCATGGACCTTCCCTTTACAATGGAGGAGCTCGAAGCGGCACTAGCTCTCTGCAGGCGCTCATCATCTCCGGGTCCAGATGGTATACCATACCGGGCCTTGTGCTATCTCGGAGAGTCCGCACGGATAGAATTGTTGAGCCTTTACAACTCCTCATGGCAGGAGGGAAATGTTCCTGACGAATGGAAAGTAAGCCGCCTGGTGCCACTCTTAAAGCAGGGCAAATCCCCATTAGAACTCACCTCTTACCGCCCAATAGCACTGGCCAGCTGTGTAGGAAAGATAATGGAACGGATGATCCTTGGCCGCCTGGAATGGTACCTTGAATTTTACAAGATTTATCCGCTTTCCATGGCTGGTTTCCGACGTGACCGCTCTTCCATCGACAGTGTAGTTGATCTCGTTTCATATGTCCAGCACGAAAGGTCCCGTAAGCGTTTATCTGCAGCTTTATTCTTAGATGTGAAAGGGGCATATGATAACGTATTACATGAGGCCATTCTCGACGCTCTTGCGACGGTTGGCCTAGGTGGTCGAGTTTTCTTGTGGATTGCAAGTTACCTGTCTGCAAGATCATTCTATGTGTTAACTGACGATGGCCCAACTACGCGACGCTATACCAGCAGGGGCGTTCCTCAAGGCGGTGCTCTCAGCCCGACGCTATTCAACCTCGCTCTTGTTGGACTTGCTGAATGCATGCCAACTACCATCAAGATTTCAACATACGCTGACGACATCTGTGTCTGGACTTCGGCAGTCACACGTCCTCAGATACGTGCGCGACTTCAAAGAGCGGCCACTTTGACAGCGAACTACTTGTGTAAACAGGGTCTCAGCATTTCACCTGAAAAATGCGCACTAGTCGCATTTACTCGGAAACCGATGACGCCTTATGTCATCTCAATCAATGGGCGGACCATTTCCTATGTCCGAAACCACAGATTCCTTGGCGTCATTATTGACCGAGACCTCTGTTGGAGCCCACACGTGGCCTACATGAAACGGCGCCTGACAGCTACTTCCCAGTTGTTCAAATACTTGACAGGGAAGACGTGGGGGATGTCAGTAGACGCAATGCTTAAACTCTACAGAGCTCTCTTTCTCGGTTTTTTAAGATACAGTCTACCTGTACTGAACAACACCTGCAAGACAAATATTCGTGTTCTGCAGGCAGTACAAGCTCAAGCACTCAGAGTCTGCCTTGGTTTGCCCAGATGTACGTCAACAGAGGCGACTCTTGCGATTGCTCGGGACCATCCAATGCGAACTCACATTACGGTGGAAGCCCTGAGAACGCACATCAGACATTTTGCACGTGCCCCCTATCACCACCTTGCAGCACTACCTTCAGACAGGCACCAATCATCATTCTCTAAAACTATCAACAAGTACAACGACAAACTTCCCTCGGGCTTCACCGCTGCATCTAAACCATCGATACCCCCTTGGTGTCTTATCAGCCCCACAGTACATCTCAGTGTACCAGGAATCGGAAAAAAGTCTGAACTGTCGTCGCCTGTCCTCAAACAACTGTCTCTGCTTCTTCTGCACGAGAGGTACACGGACAGTGAACACATTTATACTGATGGTTCCACAAACACCCAGTGTTCGTCCGGTGCTGTGGTTGTCCCAGCAAAAGCTATTACCATCAGCTTCAGGACTGACCACCCGACAACGTCGACATCTGCTGAACTAGCTGCTCTTCGCGCTGCACTCCGTTTCGTCAGTCGGGAGCCACCTCGACAATGGTCCATCTTCAGCGACTCAAAGGCAGCCCTACAATCTGTACTATCAGCTCTGCGTCGCGGGCCATTCGAACAGCTCGTATTCGATATTAGATGCCTACTCCATACATCACAGGAGAAAGGACACCACGTGACGTTTCAGTGGCTGCCAAGTCACTGCGGCGTCACTGGAAACGAAGACGCCGATAATGCCGCTCGGGCAGCTCTTGAAGACGCACAAGAAGAGGCCATACCGCTTTCACGATCCGACGCAGCTAGCAGACTTCGAGTGCTTGCACAGGAGATGACGCTCTCTTCATGGTGCACACCAAACAGCCAGACCAACCAGAGCAACCGTCAATACCACCTGCCCTCTTTGATGCATCTCTATATGCCAACTGGACTCCGCCGAAGCGAGGCGACTCTGCTTTATCGCTTATGGTTAGGGGTGGCTTTCACGAAATCTTACTCATTCCGCATTGGAATGGCCGACAACGCTCTCTGCAATGGCTGTCTTTGCGAGGAGACGCTGCAACACATTCTGTGCGACTGTCCTGAATATAATGTTCAGCGACAGTCCCTGGCATCCGTTCTCGCGCACCTTGACACTAGACCATTGTCCCTCGACACGATTTTCACATGCCGCCGACAGAAGACATCGCAGGTGAAGGCGACGAAGGGACTACTTCAGTTTTTGAAAGAGACGGGATTGGACAAGCGGTTCTGACAGTGTTATCACGTACAATGCCAGATTGATGGACTCTACCGGACGATGTTTGTGTGCTGTGCTATGTGCTCTCTCTCTCTCTCTCCCCCTTCCCCATCTTTCATCGCCCCCATCCCTCTCCCATGTGTAGGGTAGCAAGCCGGTTACGCTAAACTGGTTAACCTCCCTGCCTTTCCTTCTCTACTTTTTCCTTCCTTCCTTCCTTCATGTTTCCTGATGCGGCTGAATGATGAATGGGTGGTAGTTCCATTCGTTTTATCTTTAATTGCTTTTATGTACGCACTATCTGCAAATATCACACTATGGTGGTTTCCGTATCATTAGCCATAATGATTTCTACGCGGATGCTGAGCGTTCTGATTTCTTCAGCTTTGGTTTAATTCATAAAATTGTTTGTTCCTTTCAGCCCTGGGCCATCTGCGGTTTGTTCGCTGCAACGAATCGCTCTTACGAATTGTCCTGACGCGCGAGGTGCTTCCTTGTTTCGGGACCTGGGCTAGTGTTCATAGAACTGCCGCCATTCGGGTGACTGTTATAGTGTTGAAAGAGACCGCAGTGTTAACTGAGCGCTCGCCCTGGCGATGGCCAAACCCTGATCACACTTTGGTACGAAAAGTTTCATGAATACAATCTAGGATAATCTTACAATCTAGGACACCTTCTTATCAGCCACTCTTCGCGGTGATAACGTCAGTAGGACGCCGCTCGGACCACGGAAATACGCCAAAAAGATTCGCAATAAACTAGAAAAGTTAAGTCATACCGGCCCTGATTTCTGCCCCGACAACCGCGCATGAAAAACACAGGCAAATCGGACACGTCATGCAGCACGAGTACAAGCTCTGCAGTGCGTATTATATGCGCACGAGCCCGGATTCAGCGTACGAGTATACTGGGCTGATCTCGTGCGGTCGGCTGCTTCAAGTCAGAGGTCTGCTTCAGTTTTCATCCAGCCGTGCCACACCGTGAGCCATGTAGCGGAGACGGTGTGTCTTTGTGTATACGCTCGGCCAAGGAAGCCTGCCAGTGAGAACGAGCAATGGCGAAGCCTCTTCCCAGTGCGCTCTTCGGCTCAGCATATTGAGATCGTCAATGGCGACAAAAAGACCGCATTGTGTCATTCCTATCACTTGGAAATCTGTGGTGCCAGCTCGAAAACGCCGCTTTTCTTAGGGCGCCTTCCACCGTCGCCGTCTCAGGAAGCACCGACCGTCGTCGTCAGCGAATGCTGAATCATGAAGAGTTTAGTTTTAATTACTTTCCGTGGTTCATATTTCAACGTCATGTTCGTAAAAGCGTATTTTTCCGCAGTACTGATCTAATATTGCCTATCTACACGTTCAATTTATCCCTGCTGGTGCCAAGTTTGGCTAACGTGCACGGAACAGTTATTTAAGCATGTATTCCTCGTTTTTATGTTAAGTACGCTGCCACTGCAAAAATCATCGCACGATAGTTACAAGGCAGGCACTTTTTGGTAGAGTCAGGCGTCTTTTGTTTTTCTAGAAATCTTGTTGTCTTTTATTTGAAATGGCAAAATTTATGAAGCTACCTCTGTAAGATATTTTTACACTGGACTTCTTTAGAAGTCTCCCTTTGCATACCACGTGACTAGAATACAATAACGCCTCACACACTCGCAAATATCTCTGTGTTTTCATTGTTCTTTCTATTCGTTTTATACTTCTGTGATCACGTGGTCAAGTGCTGGGTACGCATACACGATGTGTCTGAATTCGGTCTGCCCTCGGTCGTTGCATTAGGCATGCTCTCGGTTGTATGCACGTTCGTTGTGTTTTCTTCCTTCGAATCTCTTTCCTTTTTTTTTTTTCTTCTTTTCACTTCTACAGCAACTGTATAAACTGAACATCAAGAGTCAATAGGCCACATTTGCATGTGAGACCAGTGGGGAAAAAAGTATTCTAACGGAAGATTATTGAACTTAAAGTGATCTCCTTATTTAGGAGCCACGAAATCCAAATCTAGAGAAGTTTCACCATCTTTTAGCAGCAGTGCGACATCAGACAGCATTGCGGCAATTTCCGTCTTATTTCTCGAAAAAACCCAAGCGTAATTCGATCATGCCGTGTCATACCATACTTTCTTACCTCATGCGAGATGGGGACAATATTAGAGTTTCATATTTCCGCCTTCCCGAACCGACAACTGAACGTGCCTGATGTCAGAGGCTCGTGACTTTCTTTTCAATCCTTTCTTTAAAGAACGCGCGGATTATGTTCGTAGTCGTCAAATATCCCTAATCAACATCTATCTTAGAAATTGCAGTCATTTCAGTGCCTTTTCAACAAGGCAAAATATACATACCAGCTGAACGCTGCGGTCTCACGGATGTTCGTCGCTATAGGAAAACGTAGCTCAGTTGCGATGGGAAAAAGCGGAAAAACCACATTCGTATAACGTGTGGTTGCTTATATCCCTACCTTACTGTCTGATGTTTCGCAACTGCTCGAACTATTGTGCTCGCCGTTGAAGTGCTGGTCATTTGTGTTTGCACACATATAGGTGATAGTTTCGTGAGTTCATGCGACGATTCTTCTCTTTTTGACGCATTACGAAAGTCGTGAGGCTTTATGAAGATTGCCCTTTCCGAATGGTCGGGAAGTCATCCTTTGATGGGCTTTGTTCAATTTCTTTAATGTTGGTTCCTCGGCACTAGATCCCCTGTATCCCTTTGAACTGTCGGTCTTTCCATTTTTACTTATTTCCCATTGAAGTGAGACTGACGGTGGCATTAAAGGCTTAACTGCAGCAGCAACGTACCAGAGAACCAGGGCCGAGCGGCTAATCCTCGCGGCATATGAAAGCACCGTGGTCTGGGAGAACAGGGTGGGATAGGGTGCAGGCAAGGAACGTGCTCCGTACAGAGTTCGCATTATCGGCTTCACAAACTTAGCTCTTATATACGAACATTTTATGGAGCCATGGTTTAGCCAGTCTACGCAACCGTACTACTTGAGCACATACATTCGTATTGCACACATTGCGTTTCGAAATTCGCCCATCAGCCAGATTCGAACCGCTAGAGTCGCAGTCTCCACTCCATAGTATCCCACCATTCATAATAACAGCTGAAGAATCGCAAACGTGCTGATGGATCTGCTTTCTTCATAAACTGCTACACGGACCATGTTTGGCTCATACTAATGTTGTGTGCACTCAATAAATGCAGGAATGTAATGCGCAGGGCAATATCATTGAAGAGAGATCCTGTGTTCCAGACTGTCTGACGAGCAATAAGCGTCATCATAAGACATATTATGTTGAGCAGAAGACGTGAGAGTGATACCAGAACTGTATTTACAAAGCGCCGAATGATACATTCGCGTGTGTCCGATATGGAAGTGACGTGAGGCGTACTGAGGTCGGTTACCGCACGAAAAGGCTGACGCAGAGTGCGTGCAAAGCCTTTTGGTAGGTATGAAAGAGCTCTGGCTATGTGAAGAGCGGAGCTGCCTACTTAGTGATCGAAGTAGTAGGATATCACAGTAGAACCGATCGTGCCGCACTTCTTCCACAGGATGGTGAAGATAAATCTTAGAATTGATCGCTTTCGCAATTTTATTTTATTTACTTTATTTAGAAATACTGTCAGTCCGAATGCCCTTACAGGATTGGAAGATACGAACACGTACAACGGATAGAGTATGTAATGCTACTATTTCCGTTTGTTTTTCAATAACACAATATCCCTGAATATAGTATGCAATGTCGAAATACCCGTCTGTCAAACCGCAACCAGCAGCACTGTGGTCACAAAAAAGGTTGACCATAGTATCGTGAGTTACCAACTTCACCAACATAGTGCATACAAACGTCGCGAAATACTCATACCTATTTACGTGGTACATTGGTTGGCCGTGACCTCAGCCTAATCCATCGTGATTAACGGCACATAGACCATTTGGCCACAGCGAAGGAGTGCACGGTAGAAACAGCAAAAGAAATTGATAACAGAGCACAAGGAACCGACAGATAACAGCATAACGTCGCATGGCTGTTTCACTCGTGGCGCAAATAACGCAGTGTGGGCTTTTGTCATTAGGTCTCTTGCTTGTGTATCATCGCGTGCTTGTGTGTGTATTGGTTCTTCTGCTTTCTCCGTCCTTCGAGCTACTTCCGCTGTCCAACATCACAAACTTGTTCATCTGTCAATTGCTTTGTAACGAAGCAGTCTTCAATCCACGTGCGGGGTATCTGTCGTGTCCTCAATTTTGTCAATGTAGAGGGAGAGATAAAAAGCAATAAGGCGAAAGACAGGAAAATCAGTGAGAAGAGCGTATGGTTTTACAGCCTACACTGTGAGTAGGAGAAAATGGTAATACAAAGAGAAAACCAGGACGAAAGGAAGCACTGTGCGAAAACAGAAGCACGCGTAATACGACTACGATTGGTCACTGAGGCCGGTGTTCCTCCAAATTTGTAGTAGCGCACGAATAGAGATAGATAGATAAAACAATAAAAGAGCGGAGAGGCAGGGAGGTTAACCAGACGCTCGTCCGGTTTGGTATCCTGCACTGGAGGAAGTGGTATAGGGATGAAGAACAGCTTTCTGCGGCAACGACGAAAGTGGCCAGGGGGCAGGAATTTCCTATTCAGAAAACATTCTAGAGTCCTGCCGGCTTAGTGGCTGTCTGCAAAGACAACAGTTAAAGTACAGCCATCTTATAAGGAAAGCCCCTAGGCCATAACCTGGGCAACTTCAGCCAAATAAGAGAATGCAAAGTCTTTGCATACATCAGGGTTTCGCCAACAGCAAGCTGCACTGTAGGTAGGGTTGTCCCATAATGAACATACATTTGGAGCCACGGAGGTTTGCGAATGGTACCATGCGGAAGATAAACGTATGCTGAATCGCTTACGAAAGCAGGTAGAAATATTGGAGTCGCGGCGCTGTTCAATATGACGGGCACACACTCGTCGTGATAACCGCAAATTTAGTATCTTGCCTACATAGAGTGCTCTTTGTCAAGCACAAGTGTAAGCAGCGTGGGGAAGGACGCCAACACAAAACACTGCATACGACCTAAAGTGCAAAATAAGACCCACAATCTGTCAATACTTGTTGGGTCTGCTGCTCTTCTCCTTCTCGAGAAACTCGATGCGCGGGAAATTGTGACACGTGGTCCCGCACTTGTGCCGTAGTCCTGCACAACCGCTATTATACGACCCAGAGAGTGCTGCTCGACGTAATGGCTTCCGGCGTGTACGCCAACAAGTCTCGGGAAGCGCTGCGTCTCTTCGTCCCTTACTCTTTGAACGCTGCCTTTATGAGGCAGTTTCCTGACCTTGCCGCGATAAGCCACCTTTCAGGAGTAAATAGCCCAAGCGGGGTAAACAATGTCACCGGTGTCTCCTTCTGGCAGCTTCCTGGTCTCTGCGCGCGCCAACGGTCATCACGGAGTGAGCTGACAGGACGTCGTTTTGGTTTCGCGTGCAAGCGCCTCTGAGTAAAAAGGTTGATCCCGGGCTTATTACTACGCCAGCCCTCTCTATAAGGTTAGGCGACCGCGTTACTCAGCACGATGCAGAGCATCATGTTGGATGCAAGAGGAGTTTGTGGGGAGAATGGCTTGTGGCTCCAACTTTCACAGCGCCAAGAAATAAAGACGAGTTAAGTGGCTTAGGTCACACTACTCGTATTCTTCTTGGAGCTCTGAATGTTTGAGCACGCACCAGCGATCACTATAGCCCAAGCTAAAGCTTTCTGAAGATATTTTTGTTATATTATAGGAATACAATCTAGGAATACATACAAATGTACAGACGCATTCTAGGAATACGTCTGTACATTTACAGCATTAACTGAAGCAAGAGTTTCCCTTAGTGTCACCTTCTTTACCATTTCCTTGTTAGTATAGAAACACGACAGAAAGAGAAAATTAAATTAGGTTAGTGTAACTATATACCATCCGTTGTCTTGCCGTACTCAGGGCTGCCCACGGACACTCATCCCTAGCGACAAGTACTTGTCCTCCCTATTGTGACAGTTATTGGTGTACTCCCCATGCGCTTCTTACGCGGACTTATTACAAGTTATGGCTCAAGCAGCTGCTTTGCGCATGACAGAACAAAGCCGTACTGTTGCGTTGGTCGTTTCGTCCACAATACTGCAAACTTCTGTGCGTTCTCGCGAGGTTCCGTTCAGTTGTCCAGCTCCTTTCTAAACGTAAGTGTAGTACGTGTTTGTGCCTGTGCTTCTCCTCTTACCGCACCTTTGTTCACACTTGCATGGGAATGATCAGGTGTTTATTTTCTTAGAAAATCTTCATGGTTTTCGGGGATATTGTGTCTGTTGGTTTGTCGGCTTTGCGACGAGAGGTAGTCGAGGCCACTAAACATGCCAACCTCTAGCTGCTTTAAATCCATATCAGTTTGAGAAGAATTGAAAGCTCTACTGCGCATTCGTAGAGGACGGAGCGAAACGAATGCGTAAATACAGCATTTGGCGCCCAAGTGAGGATTTCTGTGGAATAGCCTTACGTTTGGCCAGTGGGCTAAATTATATTAAAAATTGTTAGGCTGCAACATTCACTCACGATAACAAAACCCACTCAGATATGAACGGGGACAGACAGAAGAGCTCGTATACATGTTTCCTATCTTGTTCGCTTTATCGTGCTTACATCACTTTTAAATATATGCAAAAAGAGGCAGGCTCTTTGGAGAGCCGCTGGTAACTCCTCTGCTCTGACGTGCAATAAAAAGAGGAACACCCTGAGAATAAAGAAGGCATAGCGAGATAAGAAGAACTCAAATACAAGTTTGTCGTTACACATAAGCCACAAGTTCGCAATTCAAGTTCACGTGCTCTAACACAGGCCCAGTGCTGTCCGAGTGCAAAAAACTAAGGTTAAAAAAAAGAAGAAAAACACTGAAACAAGGACTACACTGTCATACTTTATAATATACGTATAATAGCACACTTCATATCACATTGACCGCTAATAAAGACGGGGACCGCGGAAGATAACGCAAGAACGACATGGGCGGTGAGCAATGCACACACAAGAGCACATGTTACAAGTATCGAAGACG
Organism: Dermacentor andersoni; assembly: GCF_023375885.2. Classification (NCBI taxonomy): domain Eukaryota; kingdom Metazoa; phylum Arthropoda; class Arachnida; order Ixodida; family Ixodidae; genus Dermacentor; species Dermacentor andersoni. Next base: position 14,679,396 of record NC_092822.1, on the reverse strand, counting down.
TCAGTGCAAATGCATGAATAGGTGTAAAGTCATTAAAACCCCAACAGGTTTCAAATTATTTTAGAATTGATATAAATTTTTTCTACATTCTCATTTCTTCATGAAAGCCTACAAACGCGCGTACTTTCCCTATTTGTGATGTGTCTGTTGGCCACGAGTCAAAGAGTTTCCACAAGAAATTGCGGTCTTCTTGCAGGAATCTGCAGTTTTTTCTAAAGTGTCCGGCGGCCGGCTAAGTATTTGCTTCAGTGTAAGATAACGTGTTCTATATCTTCATCGCGTTGTTTACAAGAACGAAATGAGCTTATAAATGCTTCTATCATTCATGATATAACCATGTAAGAGGTTCCCCATACCGATCAAAGTAAAGCAATCCTATACGTAGTGTACATAAATAAGCATAGATAAAGTAATCCACAAAGACTCTAGAAAATTTATACATAAATAAAGTAATCCGTACTTTGTTTACGAATTAGCACTGCCTGCGCAAAGTCCTTTATTGCCTTTATGTAAGCCTTTACAGCGCATCTACCGGAGATTTACAAGACGAATGCACATTTCTGTGAGTACTTGGTAAATATCTCAGCGCGCATAGTAAAACAAAATAAACAACCCGACATTTAATGTTTACCTTATACCATTATTCAAGATGAGCGAATTCATAAACCAAGAGACGGCACCAGCTTAGAAATCCCACTGCCTATGAAAAAAAAACACCAAGGAAACTCGAGACATTCGTTTAATTTTGTCTAAGGCGTTCTTCGTGGCTCCTCTTAATCATCCTATTTGAACTTGTGTACGTCCGTCCAGATGAACCACATAATGACTGCACAAGTACAGATTTCACCCTGGGAAATTGATTGTTCCCACCTTTTAGACGTATGCGTTTACGTGGCTCTGATGAATCTGGTCCGTCACTATGCTTCCAGGGAAAGCTGGCATACATCCATACAGGTTTTTCCCGTGAGCTTCCTTATTAAATGCGCATCAGTTTCCTCAGAGTGTCTCGTTGTTGTGTTTTCTATTTTTGTTTTCTTCTTGGCGCTGATTTCGGCTGGAAAACATGGCAGACCTTGTTTACAAAAGATTGATTGCTTTCATAGCCTCGACCAGAATTGGAAAATATTAGAAATGCTTTAAACTTTCTCGGCGGAGTTGATTTGTGAATGAAGGGAGATTAAAGCTCTGCGCAGTTCGACGAACACAAAAGCCAACCCCAAGTTACAACAGTCAGAAATTCTATTCATTCCAGTGTAGCAGTCTGAAGCTGTGAGTGACGCAGATAAACTATCAAACTTTTAGCCAGAGACTTTCTATGTAGCGTAGACTTTTTTCCGTTGGCAGTACCTTCTTTCTGTTAAAATGTGCATTCAAAAGAAGGGATAGTGGGCGATGGAGCTAATGAAAAGTATAATACCTACTTCCAAACAAAACACGGGTGAATACGGAGACATAAAATTGATCAACATATGTTGAACAAACTACGTCTTAGATAAAACATCCCGACAAGTGGACTGGTCGAACTTGCCGAAACGTTGCCTCGAGCCTGAGACCTCCCTTGATCTACTATGTTGATTATTTACCATGTGTTTCTGTAACAATTCTAGGTAAAATTATCTGCTGCAGACATCACAATTCTAGTCCTTGAGCTGGTATGCTCAAAGAGGCATACAGTACTTGCACGGGAAATCGAAATGCATAATCTACTAATTGAGAAAAAAGCCCTAATTAGGTTGTTCTTTTTAACTAAGGCACCTTATGTCTCTTATTTCAATTTCCGAATTGTAGCTTGTGAGGCTCCAAGTCATATCCACTTGAAAAGGATTATGTGGATGACATCATTTTCGAGATATGCACAATCAAAATTGCTGTAAAAATGCACTGTCTTTCCCCTTACTTTTTTAACAAAACCCCGTCTTATGCATGGAAACACAAAAGTAACTTGACCGCTAATGTTCTTTCTCGGAAAGTTCGGGAATTATTATCTCGAAATTGGTGTCAACCTGAGAATTTCTTCCAAGTAAAACTACCTTGCGAACGCCCAGGCTGCAATTTGTGAACTAGAATATGTGTAGTAACGTTATTAGTTGAAAAGTTAAATAGTGAATTTTGATACTTAGTCAAATTTTTATTTCGATTTCTCGTCGAAATCATGCCCGCCGGTTTGGGCAATCCAGCTCAAGGATTAAAATTGTGCTACCTGCCACAGATCATTTTTAAAAACCAACCTAATGTCTTCGCAGTAACACCCGGTAAGATAGCGTCGCGTTCCAGTACGGTGAAGAATTTCCTTACCAATACACAATTAATAACATTCCGTGTTTGCTGCGCAGTCTTAGTACCTCGTTGTTATTATACCTAACAACTTATCCTGGCGCACACACGTCAGTAACATCATTTCATCTGCTAACAAATCACTGGGTTTTCTCAAGCGTCTCCTAAAAGGTGCCCCCAAACCTGTTAAACTACTGGCCTACCAGTCAATAGTCCGACCGAAACTAGAATATGCATCCACCATATGGAATTCACACCCAACATATCTCATCAACGCAGTCGAAGCCGTTCAAAACCGCGCGGCAAGGTTCATTCATTCTAATTATTCATATGACGTGAACATATCTTACTTAAAGAAAGAATTGAGTTTACTTCCCCTTTGTACGTGCCGGCGCAATGGAACCCTTTCACTTTTCCAGAAGTTTCATCACACATCGCTTAATCAACCACCCTATATCCTGCCCGCAGCCCCAACCTCTCGTCGTACATGGCACACTTTTCAATTGGGCCGGCCTCGCATGCGCACTGTTACCTTTTCCGCCTCATTCTTTTGCCATGCCACCATGCAGGTAGCCCGTATGATCAACAGAGTATCTAGCAAGAGACACGGCATGAAGGAGAGCGACACACTTAGGCTAGTCACGAGCCTTGTGGTTAGCAGAGTGGTGTATAGCCTTCCCTACCACAAATGCACCAAGCAAGAAGAAGAACAAGCGGACGCCATACTGCGAAAGGCGTACAAAACTGCGCTTCACCTGCCGCAGCGCACATCGACCGAGAAACTGCTGGCCCTGGGACTGCACAATACCTTCAGTGAACTAAGAGAAGCACTACTATGCTCTCAGGCACGTAGGTTGATGCAGACCCCCACGGGAAGGGTGCTCCTGCGAAGATATGGCGGCGGCAACATTATCCAAGAGATCGAGCGTACCGAGGCCATTCCGGACAAGTATCGCAGTACACTGCGAGTCGCACCGATACCCAAGAATATGGACCGGAACCTGCACAAGGCGCGTAGAGAAGCAAGAGCGGAGTACGTGCAGAGAACCTTGGCGAACAAGGACAACACAAGGTATACGGACGCGGCAACGTTCGTCAAAGACGGAAGACACAACAGCAGAGCAGTGGCGTCGGTGGTTAATTCGGACCTCAAGGAGATCACCAGCGCATCACTACAGGACTGCACGGTAGTCGAGGCCGAAGAGGCAGCTGTGGCTCTGGCAGCACTGGAGGGCTATCGATCTGGCAGGTCCCTGACAATAATAACAGACTCTCAAGTAGCATGCCGTAATTTTACAAACGGCAGAATTGGGCGCAGAGCACGCCACATACTCTGCTCATGCGACCCGGGAAACAAAGTTCAGCATACCATCATCTGGGTACCAGGGCACACTGGCATAACAGGGAACCAAGAGGCGGATAGGATAGCTCGAGGGCATACCCGATAAGGACCTAAGCAGAGAGGATGCTGTTGCATGGCGACAACTGCAGACGGGTACTTTCCCGAATCTAAACCTTCTGAATAAAATTTTCCCTACACAATATGAGGCTAAGTGCCCATGGTGCGGAGAGAAACCAGATCTGTACCACATATCATGGGCCTGTCAAAATATTGAGTCCCCAACTATCTATAAAATTAAAAACCCGAGTGCGGAACAGTGGGAGAGTATGCTTTCCAGCGTAAGCTTGAACGGCCAAAAGCGCCTAGTAGAGCGAGCTCGCGGGTTGGCCATACTCAGTGGAGCCTTGGACTAGGGCACCAACCCTGTGATTGCAGACAGAAGATTCCATCAGAAGATGGAAGAGGCCGTCTGAAGCCGCGAAGATCTCTTTTCTAGAGCTCAGTAAATGTTTTCCGATCCGATCCGAACCTGCCCCACCAAATCGCCGCCATCATTGGTCCTTGTACGTTCATGGAGAATGTCACTGCGCACTTTTCACAATCAAAGTGACTCGTATTAACAGACTTATATGCTCGTGCAATTTTAGTTTGTATTATTTAGGTCTATGTATTTGCGCTGACGTCTGTAACACTTTAGCTCATGTAACTTTTTGTTGTTGTGTGCGTGTTCAGGTATGTATTAAGCAAATTATGTACTAGTGTATTCCCACCCTTTATGTAATACCCCTATCAAGGGGTCTTTAAGGTAATAAAATGAAATGAAACTGGGATAACTTTTAGTTCTAACTTGCGGCTAGAAAGACAAGGAAATAATAAGTCATAGCGATAGGGACGAGCACACACGTCGGTCGTCGAATCTGAACTCACGGGCCAATTGCCTCCACCATTTCTACGTATGGTATGGTATGGTATGGTAAAACTTTAATGAAGTCCTGCAGATCGTGAGTCTTCACGAAGCGGGCCGCTCCCACGTGGGAACCGGAAGGCTGAGCCTCTCGGCCGCATCGTGGGCCTGCTGGACAGCCCAGAGTTGGTCAGCCAGAAGAGGGCTGCGGAGAACCGCCTCCCATCCCGCCGAGCTGTGAGCGACGATAGAGCGTGACCGGGCACACCGCCAGAGCATGTGGTCTAACGTGGCTATTTCTCCACAATCGTGGCAGGTAGCATTGGTGTAGGCATCCGGATAGATTTTATCTAAGAGCGACGGATTGGGATAGGTATTCATTTGTAATAGACGGAGCGTTAATGTTTGAGCTCTATGGAGGTGCGAATGAGGTACAAAGTAGGTTCTACGGCTGCGATAGTAGTGTTTAGTAATCTCGTTGTAGGTGGAGGGCATGTACCTGCCCCCTGGGGAGTCGGCTTCCGACTAGTCGAGGGTAGCGCGGTGGGCAAGTTCACATGCAGCCCCGTGAGACGACGCGTTGAGACTGGGAGGAGCACCCTTTATCTGACCCTGATGTGCGGGAAACCAGTAAATGAAGTGGTGCGTGATTGCCTTGCCCCCAAGAAGTGTGAGGGCCTGGTTGGAAACCGTGCCTTTTTGAAATGCTCCGACAGCAGAAATTGAATCACTATAGATGGCATCCCGCGGGAGCTATCCAGCAGAGTTAGTGCAATAGCCATTTGTTCAGCTATTTCGGAGTCCCTCGTCCGAACCGAGGCAGCATTGGTGATTCCTTGCCGACCATCGACAGTGACGATGGTGAACGCTCGACGTCCCTTACAAGAAGCGGCATCCACAAAGCTGACCTGTCACTGATCACTGTGTATTTGCCTAAGGAGGTTGGCCGCCCTTGCCATTCTTCTACCGCGATTATGATCGGGGTGCATGTTCCTAGGTATTGGCGCGACCATAATGTTCTCACGAATTTACGGAGGAACGTCAGAGAACTCCTCCGCTATTCTATAGGGGTGATATCCGAGTTCCTGCAAGATGGATCTCCCTGCCTTCGTTGTTGTGAGGCGAGTTAGCTGTGCGCGCTCCTGGGAATCTGCAATCTCTCCAAAAATGTTATGAATGCCAAGCTGCATTAAGCGCTCTGTACAAGTGTATAAGGGTAACCCGAGAACCCGCTTGGTAATCTTCCTAAGCTGTGCATTCAATTTATCACGCTCTGCCCGTTTCCATCGATGCATGGCTGCCACGTATGTAAAGTGGCACAGAACGAAGGCATGCATTAGTCGAATGAGGTTATCCTCCTTGAGTCCATGATGCCGATTTGATACCCTCCGAACTAAACAAACAGCACTTTTAGTCTTAGCAATCAGCTTGCGTATAGTCTTGCCATTTGTACCCCCTGACTGAACGATCATGCCCAAGACTTTGATTGAATCGACTCTGGGTATGCGGCAACTGTTTCTTGCATATAGGTTAATGTCTCTGTCTTCTAATGATGTCCATCCCTAGGGCCTTGGACCGCGTTTCTTGGGACTATACAGCAAAAGTTCCGACTTCAAGGGGGAGCATCTGAGATCGGTGGGTTCGAGATAGGTTTCAATAGTTTCTATGGCCTCCTGTAAGGCTCCCTCAACCTGACCGTCACTGCCTCCTGGGCACCATATAGTTATATCGTCAGCATACATAGTGTGTTTGATGCCTTCAATCTCGAGAAGCTTTTTGCTTAGGTCGACCATGGCTATATTGAATAAACAGGGGAAAATGACTAGGAAAGCAAAGGATAGGATAAGAAAGCCACCCGCAGGGTAGCTTTCCTATCCGAGAGGAACGATCTAACACTGTTGTAAAATCTCTCACTCAGATTGAGCCGAGATATCGAGGCTGGGATATGCAAATGTAGAACGCTGTCGAACGCCTTCTCAAGATCAAGTCCCAAAATGGCCCGAGTGTAACTAGAGTCGTTGTTTATGATTTGATGCTTAATCAATTTCATGGTATCCTGTGTATATAGGCCTGGTCTGAATCCTATCATACTAGGGGGGTAAATGTCGTTATTCTCCAGCAACCGGGAGAGTCGATTCAGGACCGCGTGCTCCGCTACCTTACCCACACAGGATGTAAGCGAGATGAGCCTCAAGCTGTCAACGCTAGGTGTTTTGCCAGGTTTGGGGATGAGTACTGCGAGAGCAGTCTTCCAAGCTAATGGGACGGTTCCATTTCTCCAAATTTCGTTAATGTCCTCTGTGAGGTATGCGATTGATTTTTCATACAGATTTCGCAACGCCTTGTTGGAGATGCCATCCGGCCCTGGTGCGGATCTACCATTGAGTCCATGTAGAACCATACAAATCTCCTCAACGCCAAACTCTGCATCCAGGTAGGAATTGGCCTGGCCCTGGTAATCGAGATGTACAGGAGACCGCTCTGAGCCGACTGGAAGATATTTGTTAGCAAGCATGCGGATTATTTCGTCCTCAGAGGTCATTCGTGCGGCCTCATGTATGGTTCTACCAATGACATGCCTCTGATTAGACGTAGTATTGGTCTCGTTAAGCAGATGCTTAAGCAAGCTCCAAGTTTTACCATTGCGCATTTGGCCGTCTATCGGATTGCAAACCTCGTCCCACTGCTGTTTAGAGAGGGTTACGCAATGCTCCTCAATGTGTTTGTTAATCTCAGATATCTTTTTGCGTAGCCTACGATTAAGTCATTGACACTTCCATCTGTTGAGAATGGACTGTTTGGCCTCTAACAGATGGGCTAACCTGCTATCCATTTTCTCAACAGGAAGGTCGGTGCAGACCTTAGAGGTTGCACGGCGAACGTCCTCTTGGACCTGAACCATCCATTGCTCTATGGTAGGTCGGGAATCTGAGGGAGGCCTCTCCTCCCGAAGCTTGCGGAATTTATCCCAGTCTGCGTACGAGAATTCGCGCTATTTTTTACCCACGATAGGAAGCTGGGCCTCACAAATATAGTGGTAGCTACCAAGGTTCTAAGCAGAGTTATTCCATTTGGCCTCAGTCACGTTCTTGAGGAAGATGAGATCAGGGGTGGAGTCTCTACGCGTGGATGTCCCGATTCGGGTTGGAAAGTTAGGGTCAGTGATCAGCGTCAGGTCCAGATCCATGGCATTCTGCCAGGGATGCTTACCCTTATTGGTATCGTATCTATAACCCCAGACATGAAGCGGTGCATTAAAGTCCCCTGCAACAATAAGAGGGCTTGAGCCTGCCATGTCTACAGCCTTGTGGAGCAGTCTTAAATCATTGCCTTTTTTTCGTTGGGACTACTATATATGTTAAGAACATATATGGTGCCTCGGTTGACCCGACCATGTATGATCTCTACCATAACATACTCAATATTACTACCAGCCAATTTGAGATCATGTGTCACATGAGTTGGTTTCTTACTAACGAGAGTACATACCCCGCTCCCCCCCGACTGCACGGCGACCGAGCAAAACCCAGTCATCGAGATGCCAGGCGAGAGGGTTTCCTGTAATAAGATAACCTTTTCACAAGACAAGATAATCTTTTCACAACTGCGTAGACATTGCTGTAGGAGCCTTCTTCCTAGAGAAGCCCCTACGGTTCCATTGTCAAATTCGGAATGTCTCAAGGGGCAGAGCCATCTCTTACGAGTTGGGCACCGACCCTAGGGGGGCTATAATCGGGGCTACGTTGCTAGCTGTTGGGCCAGAAAGACGCATCTGTGGGTACGGTGGCGTTACGGGGCCCGCAACAAACTCGAGAAAGGATTCCATTTTGGCCAACCGCTGGTTGGTGTTTGCTTCTAAGGTCGCCATCTTGCTTTGCATCGCAGTGATCCTATCACCTAACTGTTTCATACTTTCGGTGAGAGCGGTTAACATCCCGCGCATCTCTGATTTAGCTTTACGTGACACGTTCTTCTGATCACAAGCTATTGCCGTCTTTTTCGATGGTCGTGAATCAACGCTACCCTCGGCCATCGGGACTTCCAGAATTCCCGCGTTAACGGTAGCGGTGGGTTGCGAGTTCCTAGCACCCTTAATCTCTGCTACCTCAGCCATTAGGCTAATAATGTTCTCTCTCATGGCCGCGTTCTCGCGCTCTAATCTCGTGATTTTTTCCGATCTATCAGCATGCGGTGGCAGCGACCTCGACATCACCTCCGATGGTCCTCCACGGACCCAATCTGTCCAGGTGGGGCGACCCTCCTTGTGGACCACCTGCTGCTGATGATGATATCCCCAGGCTCTGGATCTTGACCTGGACCGGCTTCTGGGCTCGAAGCGAACCATGGAAGCAGATCGCCCCCTGGAGCGGCCACGGGAATGGCTCCGGGATAAACTCCTAGAACGGTGGCGACCCCTAAACCGCGATCTGTAGCGACGGCGACGTCCCTCGGGGGCTGTTTGCTAGGACCGATGCTGGTCGAGCTCTGGGAACTGGAGCTCGGCGCCGCGCTAATCCGGGTTAGTGCTTCTCATCCGGCTCCTTTCTGCTCTGGCTCGTTCTCTTCGACGACGTCGACCGACGTATGGGATTTTAAAGCATTGTCTGCATTCCTTTCCTGCCGTGAGATGGCTCTCGCCGCACAAATTGTAATTAGGCATGCACTGATGCTGCTCGTCTGGGTTCGAGGCTCCACTTCCTCTGCATACGGCTTCGCTGGGCGTCGGACATACGTCGGCACGATGGCCAAGCCTTCCGCAAACGTAGCAGATGTCGATCTGCTTACGATATAAAGTACGTCTGACCAGTGCATTGTCATACCTGACTTAGTTCGGTAACCGGTATCCGTCAAAGGCAACTATGACGGTGCCGGTGTCCTTGATCCTCTTGGCTGCCAGCGCCAGGGGTTTCTTGCATTAATAGGAAGCTTTAGCTCGGGGGCTCCTATCTAAATACATGTAAAAGGAGAATGCCTTTTTCTCGGTAACCACTGCACCGAATTTAACAAGGTTTGTTGCATTTAAAAGGAAAACGTAAAATCTAGTGACTGCTGGTCTCAAATTTTTTAGTTAGGTCGTCAATTTTTTTTTAAAATTGGCAAAAATCAAAAATTTTCGAGAACGAAACTATCAAGTTAACAACGCTGTAACGCCACAACGAAAAATGATAATACAATTCCGTGAAATGTATCTAATAGTACATTTAAAACGGACAAAACTGATATGTTACACATGAATATAAAAAAATTAATAATAGGGAAATATAACTTTTGCAAAACCCTTGTAACCAACGTAACAAATTCACGTAATATGTAAAATGACATATTGAATTTGTCCGATTTGAATGATCTAACGGATGCCGTTTACAGAACCGCGATATCAGTTCTTGATGCAGAGCTATGAATTTGTAAACTTCATGTTTCTATTTTTTTCACACGGTCGAATATATGAAAATCGTTTCAACAATATTGAGGCCCTAAATCAAAATTCCGCTTCCAACAGTCACTAGAGTTTAATTTTTTCTCTCAAATGCAACAAGTTTCATTAAAATTGGTTCAGGGGTTATCTCAGAAAAACGTTTTTGCGTTTTACATGTATGTGAATAGGCCGCGTCGGAGTTTGGCCCGAGCTAAAGCTTCCTCTTAACAATCTTGCGCTGCAACACCTCTAGCCCGTCACAACGGGGAACGTCTCGTATTACACCTTTGCACGTAGCATGTGGTGTCGTGCGGTATGCCGCTACCCCGTGCAGACGACCCGCCACCAAAATATTCTTGATTCTAACATATTTGGTTGCGTTCTCCTCCCCGGGGGTACTGACCACGACGATATTCTGTTGATAGTTAGGACAGATCGTGTCCGCTTCACGCTTCGAATCTTCGATGCAAGCAGCGGTGTTGCTTGAATCAGCCACCACAGTCGGGCCTATCCTGGCTATATTCAAGCCACCCCTCTCTCTGATCACAATTTTGATGTCCTCCCTGGGAAACGGCGGCATTCTTCCACGACGAATAATGCGGCTCTTGACACCAGCTCCGGTCTTGCCACGATCGTTGTGCCCAGGCACCGCGTTAGGCCTGGCTCCATTGCCCGGCTTGTCTTTAGACAATTTCGTCAAACGGTGTCTTCGGCCAACTAATTGCCAGCCGGAATCCTCAAGAAAATCGTCGGGGGGTAGCTCCTCCCCTTGCACTGTATATTCCATAAGAAGAGGTCTCGCCGAGCGGCCAAAAGGCCGGCAGCAGTTTCCTGCCACGAACTCTTGTGGTCCACCGGCGACGCGGTCGAAGTGATAAGAGACGTAAAATTTGAAAAAGTCCACTCACTGGCAATAATCTGGTATCCAGTTGGAGCTCACAACTTCTCGAATCCGTCGACGATCAAATTTGGCACCCATAAGCAAAAATTCGTTCAGCAACTTCCCAAGAAACGGAAGCCAATGCGGACAAAGCGTTGTGTGTTTTCTTCTTCCTCGTCCCGCCATTTCTACGTAAGTCATCGTACAATACAGAGCAATCGCTGGTGCTCCCGCACATCCTCGAAATGGCAGTATTCGCGACGCGTGCACAACCTAGTTCCCAAAACGACTCCTTCACACGACATATCTCTATAGCGTCGAGCGTGCCGGAATCGGTGACAGCAAGTCAGCATGTGCGCGTGCTGACGGCTTCCGTAGCCCGAAGGTTACGCATAACCTACGATTATGGTGGTCGATTTTTCATGCAACGGAGCACGCGTCATCACGTATGCGCAGCGACATCAATTGATATTTCAGTGACCGCAGCGGTAAGCGAGGTGACCGGCGGGGTAGCGCTGCAGCAAGCGCGTGTGCGCGAGGTGCGCGAGGTGCGTGCCGCGCCAAGGTGCGTGCCGCGCCAAGGTGAGGATTACTGCCGCGCCAAGGTGCGTGCCGCGCCAAGGTGAGGATTACTGCCTATACGTTTCAACGACTGTCTGAACGCTCTTCCGAGCATTCTGTAACTTCAAAGTTTATTGATTAAGCATTGCTTCGTTGTGGCAAGGTCTTCTTAGAGCGCAGCACTCAGGCGCCCGTTCCTGCGGCAAGCGTCAGCGTTCCAGGCGTAACCGAGTGAACGAGCACAGTGAGAGATGAGAGCGGATGTGGCGTGCAGTGGGCGGATGAAAAAAGCGCCGAGAGAGAAAAGGCGCGAGGAAAAAAGCGGAGAGCAGGATGCAACGGTTCCCATGAGGTGGAAAGTGGAAGAGGGTATGCGAAAGCGTGAAAATAGTGCGGCAATGGTGGATACGAGATAGCGCCAGAGTAGCGCGCGTAGTCTGGTAGGTTTGTCGGCGGCGGTTGCTGTGAATCGCGCCCATATGTCACCCACGCGCTGGCCCCACGCGCTGGCTCTCGCGATCCCCAGATTAGCTAGGCAGTGGCGCCACACTTCGCTCCGTTTGCAACGTGCCGCACGATATAGATTGCCTGCGCCAGCCAATATATCACAAAATTAAAACACGTATAGAGCTTGTTACGGTTGGCGTGTAGCACCCCGGGCAAAAAAGGATGCTCGGCCATCATGCCTCATCGAGACGAAGGGTGAATTCCCAATTTGTTGTGGCTATATCGAGGGGTTGCTGGTCTGGCTGGCACCCCGCAGTGCTCACCGGCCCATTTATGTGTGTGTGACTTTAGAGGGACCCTTTTCTCGAACTGTCAAGCTCTACAGGAGAACTTTCGCGAACCAATGTCGCCTAGAAGAAAGGATCAAGTCATGACGAGGACTTACAACTTCAACTGGGAGAATGGATGAATCGCCCATCCACAACCAGACACGCTTTCCACGAGCTGTCAACGCTTTACGCGAACCAAACAGGCCTCGCGGGTTGCCGCCAGAGGAAGCAAGCCCGTATCACCTCACCACTGGGAGCATGGATCAGCAGGCTCATCCCCGACCAGGCACCAGGGTTGCCACCTGCGGATGCCGGGCCGTGCAAGCTTTTCGGGGAGGAGTAATCAGCTGCCCATTCACAACCAGACTCAGTGCCTTTAACGTGATGTTGACATCAGCAAGATCCCGCCTACGACTTTAGTTGGCCTATTTAAAGGGCCCCGAAATGTACTTTTTCACTTCATTCTCTTCTTCTTATCTTTCACCAACCATTGAATAAACCATGCAAGTTTCGCACTAGAAGTCGTCTCGTCCTTGCCTGATCGCCATGGTCCACCGGACGCCTGCAGCCGGCCGACAACGCTACGCTACCCAATAGTAACGCCGGACGAGGTTAAAGAGCCTGGCGTCGCAACAACTGGTCGGCAGCGGTGAGGTACGCTACCCTGGAGAACTCAACAAGCTGCGCTCAAAGTTTTTATTGGGGAGTGCCGGTAATCGTCGGTGAATTTTTTATGTACGCCTATGGCTGGCAACGGGCCGAGCAGAAGGGAGAACCCTTCAAGCGACAGCTTGATAACAGGCAACACCAGCTGTAAACGAAAACAAAAAAATTAGCTGACGATTACGATACTGCGTAATGCGAAATTTGAGCGCAGTTCTACAAGTGTTTTCATTTCGCGATATATCGGGGAAAAGAATTTTAGAGAGACTTTTAGCATAGTCCGCGATCGTTGGAAATCCTATCTGTGGGTCAAGTGCGTCGACTTTTACACATGATTTGTCAAAGGTTCGAGTGTAATCGCTGGTGCCGCGTGGCTTCCAGAAAGTACTACACTATTCGTGTCGCCCATACAATCAGATTACAAAAAGCTTTGGTGACAACAGCCAACGGATAGAACTATCGATAACATTCGAGAAATTTCTGATACATGCACGCACGTCGTGTGTCGAGGGATAATGTTGCATTTGTTAGCCAGTGAAAAGCAGTGACTGAAGAAAGATAAAGAAGTCATAGGTGAATAGACGATTGCGCGCCACTCTGGCGCCATCTCGTAACGGTCGTTGCCGCAGAGCATCTTGAAAGGCACCACGTTCTTCTTCTCACGCTTTCCCCATACCCTCCTACTCCGCTTTGTGCCTCATGCTTCCGCTGCGCCCTCCTCCTCCACTTTCTTCTTCACTCTCTATTCACTCTCACCGCTTTTTTCTTCCCCCGCAGCGTTCCGCGTTCGCTCTTTAGCCGCTGCGCTCGTTAACTGGGTTACGCCGGGAACGCCGACGCTCGACGCAGGAACGAGCGCTTAAGAGCTGCGCTCTAAAAAAGTGAGAAAATGTGAGTGGCAATACCGACTTGATGCTCAACTCGATGTTTCGGCAACTCCGTCTGAGATTGATCCAGGTGAGTCGAAATTGAACGGGTAATAGAGTACCTCTTTCAACAGAACTGTACATGACGTCGGAAGCAGACATGACGTCGTCAGCGCTTCGCGTGTCTAGTTCGTTTGTTCGGGCCCATTTATATTCTACGCTGTACCCTGAAATCATCATGTATACGTGCTCATCCAAACCTACACCCTATAGCGGCTCAATTTCAATAAATTCTGTATATTAGGTGCCATGGCATTAGTTGTACGTGCTTCCTGCCCTCTTACGGTATGCCGCTAGAGGCCTTTAATATGTGTGTAAATAACTAAATAAATGGCTTTCTACATCTGTTCCTCTTTAATTATATATGGTAAAACGAACATCATGATGCCTTAGAATTTAGTGTAGTATCGTTTATTCGAGCGCTCACTTTCAACTGCGCCGATACTATACTGATAACTTCCACGTACACTTCTCCAGAATTTCGCGAACGCGGCCATGAAAACAATGCTCAAGGTTAAAGACAGCATCAGACAGATGGTCTCTTCAGCGCTGGATAAACCGAACAACCTTGCGCCTTCTGAAAGTGCGCGTGTTGGTTCCGATCGCACTAACGAACATTTACACAGCGGGCTCTGTAAGCCGTGCTTCGAGTTTTACAGATGGGATTACGTCGCACGCTGCGTCCACACACCAATCAATGGCTGGTGTGTGGGCACAGATAAAACTTCTCCTTCCTTATTTTCTTTTACCTTTCCATTTCAATCTCACCTTTTCCTGTGTTGAGCAGCAAACAAGATTAGGTAGAAGAAATGCCAGAGAGCGAAAATACATGATTAGTGCCTGTTCTGTTTACTTCGTCTTTGTGTTTGTTTATTTCATTTATTGTATTCACTATTGTGCTATATAGTTTACTCCTTCCGTTTGAACCAACTCCGGATGAAAACGTTTTGCTAAGATTAGGTCCTCGCCTAACTTCCCCAAGTTTCTTTCTATGGCTTTTCTCAGACTTTCTAAAAAGAAGGACGACAACGAAGGGCGTTTCTAATTGACCGGTGCTTTCCCGTCACCTGCTGATTTTCGGTTTTCCCGGCGTTTTTCAATTTCTGCTTCTGAAGCCAGCCTAGTTACGGTTTCATTCATTTCTTCTATGTCATTTTCATCTCTCTGTTCTAAGGCTGCATATCTGTTTCCAAGTACCAACCTGAATTGCTCTGTTTTTACCCTTACTGCGTCTAGGTTGGTCTGTTTCTTCTTGACCAATTTTACTTTTCTCTCTTCAAGTTGAGGTGAATCCTAGCCCTTACTAGCCTATGATCACTGCTCTTAACCCTGCCTAACACTTCCGCACCCTGCATTATGCTGGGATCGGCAGAAAGTATGAAATCTAAGTCATTTCTTGTTTCACCATTAGGGCTTGTCCAATTCTACTTTTTGTTCCAGCGCTTCCTGAAGGTGTTCATTATTCGTAGCTTATTCCTTTCCGCGAATTCTACCAACATCTTTCGTCGAGTGTTCCTAGAATCCACGCCGCAGTTGCCAATTGCTTGTTTATCAGCCTGTTTTTCCCCGCTTTTGCATTGAAGTCACCCATCACTACAGTATATTGAGTTAGCACTTTACGCATCGCTAATTCATAAAACTGTTCTATTTCTTCATCATCGTGACTGGAGGCTGGAGGGTAGGTTTGTACTACCTTCATTCTATATCTCCTATTCAGCTTGATTACGACTACTGCTACCCTCTGATTGATGCTGTAGAATTTGTCAATGTCGCCGGCTATGTTTTTATGCATTAGGAATACTACTCCGGACTGCTTCTCATCTGCTGGTCCTCTATAGGAGAGGACGTGGTCATTTGTCAGCACTGTATAAGCCTCACCAGTTCTTCTAACCTCACTAAGGCCAATGATATCCCAAACAATGCCTGATAGCTCCACAAAGAGACCTGCTAGGCTAGCTTCACTCGAGAGGGTTCGGGTGTTAAACATTGCAATGGTCAGTTACCATTTGCGGCCTGTCCGGGTTCAGAGATTCTTAGCACCATCTGCTGCATTACAGGTCTGACCGCCGCCTTGATCAGGTAGTCCGCAGCTGCTGGGGACTGAGGGCCATTGGGTAATCGAGTGAGTAATTTGGGAGGGAGTAGCCGAGTACTGCACCAGGGTGGCCAATTTCTGTTCTGGTGAAGAAATGTTTTGTTGAAGCTTAGTCGGTCTTTCTAATTTGGTTGTACCTGGATTTGTAAAGCCCCGCTTGCTCTCGTTTTTGCGGCTGTCAGGCGCCACTCCAAGTATGGAGATGTAGTGTACTGGGGGAGGTGAATTCGAGTTTCTCACCTTCAGAAAAAAAGCGCAAGGATTCGAACTTCTGACTGTTGCAACCGAGCATCCAAGCTAGCACAGTGAGATAACCCTGCGAGCTCTCAGGCCACCTTATGTCGGAGAATTCCAGACCAGACAATCGTACGTGGGTGAAAACATGCATGAATTACCCGCGATATATGGGTTTTGCTGATCGCGGCAGGTTACACAACATAGTATTTCTCAATGGTTTTAACGTCGTGGTTTCGGAGTCTCCCGTACGCATGGGGCCATGAACGGGGCTAGCTACACGATATATTTTCGTCAAATTTGAAAAGTAATCTGGAAAAAAAAAAGAAAATGAGAAAAAGAAAAACTTTCAGCGCTTACCGGGAATTCACGAGTCGCGTATGGACGGAGTTACACCAAACAGCTTGCGGTATCGTTTGCCTGCCTTGTTGTGTTACGGAAGTACTACATACACATAGTCTTACTCGCTCGCACGAGAATGTTGCCGCCGTAGCAGAGTTCGTCTAATTTCGAAAATAACTTTATCCTCAGCTCTCGCACCTGGGACCCGTATAAATTTCGAACGGCCCCCACTTTTCACTCACTTCCCAGCGTCCCACGGTTCTAGTTTACCCAAAGGCGTTAGCGTCATTTATACGAGGACGGACCGGAGCAGGCGCTTGCGTAAGCGGGATGTGCCTTTGTTATCCTCAAA
Source organism: Dermacentor andersoni (assembly GCF_023375885.2). NCBI lineage: Eukaryota > Metazoa > Arthropoda > Arachnida > Ixodida > Ixodidae > Dermacentor > Dermacentor andersoni. Next base: position 14,662,631 of record NC_092822.1, on the reverse strand, counting down.
AGCGGACTCGTCTTCGCAGCGCACATTTGCCAGAGCGCACACAAACCGCGTGAAGCCCACGATCGTTCGAAACAGCGACGAAGCGCTGAAATGAATGTGCACTGATTCCAATAGGCTGGCTTTACTATAACCAATCAGAGGAGTGCGCGAAAAAGGGACGTCGGGCGTCTTCGTTTCGGCCTTTCGCAATGTACGTGGAATGCGCCGCGTCAACGTAAGCGAAGTGTGGCATGCGTGGATTGAAGCCGTTGATGGCACCAGATGCGCGCGCTCAGCGCCTCTCCGAAAGAAAGAAGTTTAGTTCATAACCTATGTCTGGGCATATTTGCTTCGAAGGAAACTCGCTGTGACCTCTCTTTCATAGACGGGACTCAATGGTGGCGTACATCACCGAAGCAATGACGCGGCTGCGGCAGCGAAGTTTCGCTTTTCATGAGTGGTTTTCGCCGCGAAGGCACTTTCTGTCGGAGGAATCCTTCGACCTTTGTCGACTGTTGGAAACGAAAGAAAATGACAACATATAGTTGCGTGGGGAGAATCGCCTCGGCACCGTCGATGAGTGAAAAGCGTCGTGACGACTCTGCAGTGTCTTCTTTTGCGGCTTCTTTTTCAACCCTTCAATCAGAAACGCTGCACTTGCTTGCATTCACCGTGACGATCCCATAAGACGAGTGCTGCTTCTTGCGCAGAGGTGCCTTTTTTCAACTTTCTGTAAACCTACAGAGAGCAACAGATTCCTTCAAATTTTCTTTCTTTGTTCTAAGAAGGTCCTTTGCCTTTCGTTCACAGCTGGCGGCTGCTGGCGCCTGCTGCTTACAGAAAAGCTGAACCACTGAAAGTGTTTCATTGAGTCGCAGGGACTCTCTGTAAATCCATATCACACAAATGTTCACGTAAAATATGTAACCTATGCATTTTAGAAACGGAAACGGAAAGAAACGGTAAGTATCCGGAAAGTCCATAGGATAATGACCAGAAAGTAGTAAAAGAGTGAGAAAGTGCTGCAGTGCGGATAAAGGTAGTGTTTCAGTAGCATCTCCATTTACACCTAAAGTACGCTCATTTACTCTTTGTCGGCAGTAATGAAGATTCAGCCTGCGTAGCTGGTAAAACCTAAATGTATCCGCATTTTTACACCACCGGCGCGACTTCTCGGCAAGCGTATTTGTTGGTATTTCGTCTTTACCATCGTAAGACAGAACCTATATCACTTAAGTTGCTGTCTGGTGGCTTAAACGGCGCCATCGGCTCAACCTCAATTTACTTAAGTGGCGTACCAACTGCGTGCGAACTGCTCGCGAACTTTCATGGTCACGAAAGCCGGGGATAAAGTAGGCGACATCAGTGACTCATGAGAATAAGTGGTGGCGGAATGGTTCTTTTTTCGTATAGAAGCTGCGAATGCCGTTAGCCTATGTACGCTCAGTAAATCATGCAATATTTACATTACATACACCTAACTTTACCTCACTCTCTGCCAGATTTCCTATGTTTTGTGCATCAACATTTAAATATTGTTTAACACAGCTAGGCTGAATGCCATTATATTTCTCCTACGTGAGTAGAAATTGCGACAATCTTGCAACGCATAAAATTATCAGAGGCACCTTAAGAGAACCTTGAAGAACCTTGAATCTTAAGTTAGACAAAAAACAACATAAAGATAGCATCAAATGCTGAGAAAAACGTAACAAAAACAAGAACACGCACCACTAGACACTAGAAGTTGCGCAACATTCATGATGCGTGCGTAAGGAAATTATGAAATTATACTTAAAATAACCGAGACGTGTCGAAAATCGCAAGTGTCTTTTACAGTGCAAATTTAATCCTCGCGAGACTCGCACTTCGTGGCATCATCCCTTGTTGTGACAATTGCTTGCATGTCCAAGTGTGTTGCAGCGTTGGCATTAGCGGGGGCTAATCTAAAAATCTTGTCTAGAAGCTTAGGCTTACTTGAGCCCTTTGTTTGAGGACATTGACGCGCTTTCATATTTTGAAGCAAGCTGGAAACAGTCGCCTAGCACTAATGGTCATATAAATTCGTTATTGTAACAAAAGGTATGCCCAGTTATCTTGGAGATCAACCCTGGGATCAACTGCGCCTTTGTAATAAAGGACAACAACATGCTTCAATTTGATTTTGGTCTTAATAAAATAATAATCTGAATAAAAACCGATCACTTGTTTTTTATTGACCTTACTCGTTCATCAATACATTATATTGACGTATGTCCTGCGACTTCCCGAATATTTCCGGTAATAGGCTTTGTGAATCATTCGCAATGAGAATCGCCAGCACCGTCGTAAAGTCAACACAATGCTACGTTTACGATCACCCATGAAGATGCAAAACGTCAACATGCACGATAAATGTTACGAGACACACAACATTAACAGGAAGCAGAATAACATAGAGTACTACTGTTTTAAACAGTTACAAATGCAGCTATCAATATTACTGAGACTGGACAGCTTCACGAAAAATCATTCGCATGGATAGATGCGTCATCCCTTTAATACAGGCCAGCAATTCACCTGACCCCCAGAAGCTTGACTGGAACAAATGGTGGCGTTTCTCAAGAAAATTTTTCGGCCATGGGTCGACGAAGGTCGTTACACTTTAAAATAAGTCATAAAAGGTTATTAGATTTGACATTCCTCCTACTGATTACGGAAGGTTTCTCCCAAAACACGTAAAGGAACATGGGGACAATGAATCTCCTTTATAAACTGTGGCCCCTAAGGAGCTTTTTAAGACAATGTATACGACGCATTGTAGCAGTGCCTGAAATAAGTCGCTCCAGACCATTACTGACTAAATTCACGCCCTACTATATTTCACCCCCAATAAAAGCGGCAGACATTTTGGCATTAAAATCGAACCCATCGTCTCGCTCCTATGCCTGCGTAATCTACTGCGTTCCAGAAAGGAAGATATTTTGAATGTCAGTACCAGCGGAAATATGCAGGGTGTTTTTTTTTCGGTAATACAAATTTTCTATTAAAAGGCCCTAACCGCAGCCAACGTGGTGTTTTCACAGACGATATCTTAAGCAACGTGGAAATACTTTGCCGCTGACAACGTGAGCTTGAGGAGAGTAACCAACAAAAATTTATTAAATAATGTTTCTTTTGGTGGCTTAGGGGAAGATGTTCAAATGGCGAGTTTGAAGGCAGTCATATTATTATGCACCCTCACTAAAAGAAATTGCTAAAGTGGCAGCTAATTTGGAGATATTTATCATCGAATGGCAATGTTAAATACAGGCAATACTGAAACCGAGCGGCGCAGGAGCGCAGAAAAGGCGGCCTGCGCTGTCATATCAGACAGGAAGGCGTCGTGACGACAAGCACGACGAAGTTAGAACATCTTGGCTAGTCGCGGCAGCTACAGGTACGGCACGCTTTTGCCTGGCAAGCATGCCCGGCTGTGTAGTCGGGTCAGGAATTGCCGAAGGATGCTACCATTCAAACTTCACCTCATGTTTCTGTACGGGGGGGTCCCATCTGACACGCAGCAGGACGTGCTTAGTCTTGATGCTGCCTCGACTGAGCTTTGGAATTTGACGATGAATATCTCGAATTAGGTGCAGCTTTGAAGATGTTTAAAAGATGGGTGCATGAAAATGTTAATGCCTCCTAGTTGGCCATTTGAACGACTGCTTGCAAGGCGCTATTACAGTTTAATTATTTACATTTTGTTACTTATTCTTCTTATGCTTACGTTATGAGCGGCAAAGTATGTCCGCCTCGTCTAGGAACTCGTCGCTCAGCTCATTATCTTTAACAATACCTGCATGGCGAAAAAAAGCAACACAAAACAGCAACACCCTGAATAACGTACAAGAGTGCAAGGCTATAGTTTCCGGTCAAATAAACAGTGCTATACGATCTACTGCAAATCGGCATCTCTGCTTTTATCTTTATATTTTTCTGCGTACACATGCAGTCCCGCTTTATGGCGTTTCTGCTAATGTCTGTTTAACTCATGAGGAAATCACCAGCGCATGCGCAAGCCATCAAAGCGCCCTGTGCGACTTGCTTAATGGGCAGTCGATGAACCCAACATAACAAATTCGTTTGCTTTCAGCGTTTCTTCGCTGCTATGCGGGTTGCGTGCAACAGATGTCGCGCGCACTGCAAGTATAACGGCCGCTCGACACGCGCGCCGTTGGAATCAATGGCCCACACCATGGCAGTTTGAGAAATAAGTGCAATCCGTGTCGCATGCAGCGGAGACGCAAATTACAGGCATTGCTTCTTTTTTTCTAGGTTAACGCTAGTTTCAAAATTTTCATGGCGTGTCTGATGCTTGTTGGCACAAGTACGCACGCCCACGCTACTTCCGCTGAGCGCCATTCGTGCTCATTAATGTGCAGTCGAATGACATGATGAAGACAAATGCGCGCATTAAATTTTGTTTGTGCGGGTGCGCGTGTCACCTTGACCCTCGGTAGGCATTGAGGGCGAAACTCAGACGCCATATTTTCTGTTTTCGCTTTTATTTTTTTTATTTGACTTCATCTACTAGCTCGATCTGCTTATTTACAGAATTTGTAATGATGGGGTATATATGCTAGGCAATGCATCCAAGTAGTTTAATGTAAGCTATAGTTTAGCAGGAAGAACTATTAAGGTAATATATATAATTGGTGTCCTCCTGGAAGCTTCAATATAGGTGATTGACAGCTTTCAGAAGTTACGTTAAATAATTACTGTCTTTTAGCCTACATATGGTGATACATGAGTTTCAAGAGACACCGAAATGAGCCGCAAGAAAGGCAGAAGCAGTAAGATCATTATGTGAAGCTTTCTTGTACAAAATTCAACTTATATTAAAGGCATACCTTGCTTGCAAAGCGGTGTTCCTACACCAAAAACATATCTTGCTCTCTTTTTTATCGCGCTAAGTCACTACTTCGGATAGTAATTTGAACATACGAGAAAACACAATTCTGTTACGCGGAAACTCAAACACAAACCCCTTTTCCAGCGGCCGTTTGAGGTCTGTCTTATCAGGCGCGCCCCGCTCGGTTTCTTGCAACACCATGTGGATAGTGCTCGCCTACGCGCATCCTAGGCAGCGGCGGTGCCCACCGTGTGGGGACGGGGGACAGAGAGAAATAAAAGAACCAGAAAGCTCGCCTTAGTGCATAGCGTTCGCAGCTAGCGTTTCCAGAAAAACATTACGTTTACATAAGCTGCAGTTGCCGGGAAGCGTGAGAAGCACTCGGGGATCTTTGAAAGCTGTCGCGTTCCAGTCTTAAAGGTGAACCTTAAGCGCCGTCCAAGTCTTTTTTTTATGTTTGGATATTATTTCTATCAGTGCTTTTGCTTTTCATGCACTATATTGTCGTGCACGATTGTGTGCACACTAACGGAAGAGGGAAGCTACAACGCATTGATGATCATAATCGGACGCCACAGAGCAAGTATACGCAGTTTTGAAGACCCGGCGATGCGTCGGTGCAGAAGACGGAGCAGACGAGGCGTAGAGAACAAAGGAATTCAAGTGGCCTGGAGGTATCTTAAGCAGTGGTTCAAAAGGCACAGGAGCGCCCCATTCATTTAGAGTCATGCGTGCGACCGGCTGGACCTCTTGTATCCCACCATTGCTTCTTCGTCGCCTCCGTCTAAAATTAACGTCGCCACACGCAAACAAAACCGATGCTGGGTACGTAGCACACGCAGCTTTCATGACATACGAGACAATGGCACCGCAGTGTACGTCGGGCTCACGGTGAGTCAAAATCTGCACGGAATGGAGCGGGCGCGAGCGTTTCTTCAATTGTATTCTTTGAGCTACATGCAGGGTGCAATATACTGCGAGCTGAATGGTGTCTAATGTTGCACCTGCACGACCGGCCCCCATCATTGGTGTCCTTTAAACTGCAGCCCGGCTTTCCTGAATGAACTAATCCTCCAGTAGAGTTCGCAGCTGGACAGCTTGGTGTGGGAACACGGATAGTGCGAAGGCGTGCTACGACCTGGGAAAACATGTTTTCGTACCTGGGCTGTTTCAAAGCTGCCAGTTTCATAAGAAACCGATAAAGAACCTAGAATAAATAGAAATTCAAAGAAATAAAGAAGATCTTGGCAACCCGGTGACCAGCACATATTTCGAGAAGCACTAAAGAAAGGTTCGCTTAGTACACAGAAAGGAATAAAGACAAGTATGACCAAGTGCAACTTCCAAATGAATTCAAAGAGTTCGTTAAGAGAGCCGTTATGCGCTGTTTCTTATAAACCTTTGCTTCGTTCCACGGGTGTAGTATTATTTGCGCCTCGTTTTTTTTTCTTGCACTGAACCAAAGGATTTTCTAACTTTATTTGCGCTGCGCCAATAGACTGTAGAACTTGTATTTCTTTACAACCTAATAGTTAGTCGCCTATGCCCAAACTCATACGTCCGTTTCTGTTTGCATTTCCACCCGGACTTAAGATATCTTGACTATTCGAGAACAATACGCCAAACCATTTACTTCCCAGTGAAAACAAAGCGAGACACGAAGGGTACCGATTAACATAACAGCTAGACTGCAATCATGGAGACAAGGGCGCGAACAAAGGAAACTTAATGAACTCCTTGGTGCAGCCGTTAAACTGTCTAATTATAACATGCCTACATACTTTTTCGCCCAAAAGAAAAAAAATTGCGAATTGGTAGCATTCGCTAATAACCTTTACGGTTGCTTTTCTTAATTATCAAAAATTTGAAATATATAAACAAACTGATTATTGAACATCGTGCCTGATTCTTTAAATATTTGTGCAGCTCTAGGGCAAGTAATAATAAATATTATAGAAATTAAGACATCACCTGGCAGCCGAGATGTAGATTTAAGGGGGGGTTTCTTCCCTTTCTCTTTTGCTCTTCTATCCTTTGTTTATAATATCTTTTTCTATTATCTTTTATTCCTCTCACCCCCTTTGCCCAGCACATAGTAGCCAGCTGATCTGAGAACGGGCTAACCTCCCTGTCTTTCCCTCTATTCCTGCTTCCTTCTCCTCATTTCGCGTGCAAGAGAAACATATGTGAAATTATACGCCTCACAGAACACACCAACGCGCAGCACGACGTTCACAGCAAAAGTAGGAAAGGAAAACTGCTCCAAACTTATCTTTAAAATCGATTCCTTAGTAATACAATTGAATTTCAAGAGTGATTCCGCGACTTCGGCTGTAGAGCAAGTAGAGCTTCGAGATATTCAGCTGGAGATGAACAGTGGTCTAATATCCTTGCTTCCCGTACAAGGTCAATCCCTTTTGACACGCAATTAGCTAGAAATCACCATAATAAGGACTTCATATTCAGGAATGGCTATAGAGAGAGAGAGATGCAAATGAGAGGAAGGCAGGGAGGTTAACCAGACTTAAAACGTCCGGTTTGCTACCCTGCACTAGGGGAAGGGAAAGGGGAAGTAAAGACGGAAAGAAGAGCGTGACAAAAATGAAAGCGTGAGAAAAAAAAATGAAAAGGGACGAAATGGGGTCATTATAGTCTTTCTAATAGGCCACTGTCACGTAGAAAAGTCAACAGAGCCTTGACCGACTTTTGCTGCGACGACAGTTCATGTCGACATTCCAAAACTGACTGTTCTGAAAGTGGCCTGTCGTCAAGGCGTGCCAACGCGGTCGCTAGTGACAGCCGGTGCGCGCTGTATCGAGGACAGTGGCAAAGCACGTGTTCGATAGTCTCTTCGCCGCCGCAGTGTCTGCAAGCCGCGCTGTCGTCCATCCCGACTCGGAAGGCGAAGGATCTTGTGTAGGCGACACCAAGCCACAGTCGGCAAAGTACTGCTGTTTCGAGTCGAGAGAGTCCAGGTGGGGGTCGAAGTCGAAGGAATGGCTATAGATGGCTTATACACTCTACCGGAAGAATTCCAGGCCAGAAGTGCCCGAGAAATCCATAGACAATCTCCTGAAAACTGAACGTCTTGTAATAAATACCTATGGACATTAGCCGACGAAACTTGCAAGGCCATGAGTCTATGCAGCGGGCACGTCCTTGGTTAACTTCCTTAACTTTACCTCCTTGTTTCTCTGTCTCAACAGCAATGGTCGGTAGAGACACAATAAAGCTAATAAACAAGTATGTACAGACTTTCCATAGATTCTTTCCATAGACTTTCGTGTAGGTGCATCCTCTCCTCAAAATCTCACAATTGAGTAGGAAGAAATAAAAGTACATTATGAATTTCAAGTCCCTAATTCCCAGAGCTATAGATATGCTTTAGGATATACTACAAGGGCATACTTAAGACGTCGTATTTGACCTTTTCGCAACTTGACCAGTTTAAAAAAACCTGTTTTAATATGTAAAGTGCCCGAAAGATAAACCAGGGAATGTGAGCAAGTGGAAAACAGGCAGCAACGGTTTCTTTGAAGGATTTCTTCACACCTTCGTCAGCAGCTTTGAACTCGAAATAAAGGCGGCAGCACCGGAAGCTGTTCAAAGCTGGAATAAAATCGTAATTCTTTAAACGCAGTGGGCGAGAAATTCATAAAGCCTGCATATGCGAAATCCTTGGCAGCGAATGCATTCTTTGCATGGTTTTGCTCAAGAAAATAACATACAGTATAGAGTGAGCAAGACAGTTGCGGCCGCACTCTTGATTCACTAAGGCGGCCCTATGTTCTGATTTTCCTTCTGATTCTTTTGCTTCTTTCTTCTTAAAATTCCTCTTCTTCTTTTATTGTATTCCACTTGAACTTTCTGCGCAGCCCCGATATTGAAATATGACAACCAGAGTGTGGCTCCTTTTCTTTCCCATCAATTCCTCTTCCTTTGTTCTTCACTTCAAGCCGTATTTCGCGAGAGACCCTATCGCGATATTGAATTGCAAGAGAGTACAGAAAGCGATCATTGAGGTCACAGATACGAAGAGATTACCACAGCTGACAAGTCAAACGTCAAGCAGGTGGCGTAAGAATATACTTTAAAGATATTTCTCCTCTCAGTTCCTTCGTCTTTCCTTCATGCCTTTGGCGATTTACATAGGCATCAATTTTCCACTTTTTTATTCGAAGTGATTGGTTTTTCTTGACTCTTCTGATGGCGGTGCTGACTTAAAGACACAATATATAGTGAAACTATTATTGCATGACTGTAATGACACAATGCTTTGAAAGCCAACAAAAATTTTTTGTGAGAATAAGGCGAACCGACTGGCCTGACTTACCATATTAGTCACTACCATATCAAACCGAAAGACAGTCAGGGCAAAAAGAGAGCACGGCAAATTATCTTGCGTTTTATTTAAAGCGTATTAAATGAAAGTGTACAGAAAGACAACTTGCTGTCCATGAGAGCCGAACCCTCAAAACTTCTACATTACGCGTGCGATGCTCTATCAATTGGCTCTTCCCGCGTCCATATTCTTGAGTATTTATTTATGTGTACAAGGCCTGTTTGTATGCGTACACTCAGTTTCGTCCTGCAGTGCATAAGAGGGCCTTCGTGGGAAGGTGATAAGTCTAACTCCAATGCAATTAGCTGCGAAATTGAAGTCGATCAACTCTGTTTGTCCGCCTTCGTTCACTTAAAGGCAACTGGTAATGTATATACACTTTCCAGAGCAAAACTGTACGTACAGTCTGAATCGCACTTGTCTATCGTGGCTAACCGGCTGATTTGGCCACCGTGTTCAGCAAGAAAAGCGCACGCGCCGCAATGAGACCCCGCATGTTCGCACCTTAAGCTGAGTCATGCCCTCTCCGACAAACATAAGTGGAATCTAGCACCTACCGCTAGGCAGCAGCTGCGGACTCTGGCGCAGTTCGCAGCCGGCCACTGTATAGACAAGTGTGATTCAGACATTACCACGAATTCTGCTCGATAAAGCCGATTTTATTCTGTGCCTCTAAATGTAACTTGAAATTGAGGACTGTGGTTCGAATTTGGAATTGCGAAGTCTCCAGCGCACCCGTCAATTTCGATTAGTGTGTTTGAATGACTAATAAATTAGTTTTTTTCAGGCAGACCAGTGGCACGTACACTGTTGTTCGTGGATGTGCGTATTTGATCCCAACTGCAACGAGAGCTTGGATCTACGCCATAAATTTCCTTCTCTCTTCTTAGAAATCCCCTTCCGTCTCCGTTTATAGAAGTAGTTCCCAATTAAGCGTGCTCCTTAAGAAAACGCGTACAGTAACTGAAACTGCGAAAACTCTCGCACAAGTCAAACACAGCACCAGCCGTTCGGGTCTTGCTGGCGAAAAAGTACAATTATAAAAGAAAAGGAAAAGACACCTCGAGGAGAACAAAACTTGAAATATCTCCCAAGCCGGTTTTCTGATGCTTACAACAAGTTAAATGGTGTGGTTTAACGTACCGAAACTGCACAACGGCTTATGAGGGAGACGACATAATTAATTAAAGGTTTCGTATTAATTTCATCAACTTCGCATTTTTTATTCCACATTCAGTGACAATACTGGGCACAGCTATCTCGACAGCTTATTTGTCAAGATACCCATCATCGTTTTGTGTGTGCAGGTACATGCTTTTGTTTCATAGAAAACTGCAACCGAAGGTCCCACTGCTGGTGCGCAATTTCAATAACCCACGCCGAAACGGAAGAGTTAGCGTAATACCACTTAACCTGTTCCTCTCTCTGTCACTTTCAGTGGATCACCCAGTGCTGACGTCCCATGAGACGTACCACAGTGCAAAATAGGTGGCGCCACTCCGATTTTTTCGTTTTCGTCATTTTCTCGCGTGACAATAGCTCGGTTCTCGGAATGACGAATTTGTCATTGCAGAAGCCGATAATATTTTATTCTTTCTTGACATAATATTTTTTGTATGCCCTTTTAGCGTGCACCCAAATGTAAGTATCCGAATGTTTTTGCATTTCGCGCTCATTTAAATGCGGCCACCTCGACTGGGAATGGAACTGGTGACATGTTGCTTACCAGCAGAACGGCAGTGCCCTTGTGCCACAGCGGCGGGTCAACGCAGTTTGAAAGGGCTTCTCACACCTTTTATACTTGCTGTACGACACAAGTATGTTGGATGTTTGTTGATGTGCGTCCGTTGGAGGCGCTCAGCTGGAAACGCTTTCCCTCACATAGCTTGCAAGAGTTAATCTTCCTCAGGGTTCGACATTAATTTAAAACTAAATTCTGGTGTTTTTGTGCGTCCAGACAACAACCTGATTATGAAGCACGCCGTACTGGGGACGCCGGATTAATTCTGACCGCCTGGAATACTTTGACGTGTGCCGGATGCGCATGGTTGAAGGGCGTTTTGGCTTTCTCCTCATGGATATGCGGCTGCCGCGGCTGAGATCTGATCCCACGACCTCGTGCTTAGCAGCCTAATGCCGAAGCCACTGAGCGACCACGACGAATCGAACGAAACCGACCGCCACCATCAACGCTGCCCGCCGAAAAGCGTCTAGATCGACAGGCCGGTACATAACGTCAGGAGGTGACGTCGTGAAAGCAACAAGCAATCATCGCGTGCCCTATGCGCCCGCAGTGCCCGTTGATGAACCGTTGACACCACGCTTACGCTCAGTCCTCTTCGAAACCGCACCGTGCTCATTCCCTTCGCCGGCCTTGCACACGCGCCAGACATTCGCATATCCGCCTAGTGCACCGCCTATAGAGGCGCCACTGATAGCCACCTACCGGGCGCTTCCAACAGTACGCTGTAGCAGACGCCAACCCTTTGCAGCAAGGATGGCTGAAGTTCGCGGCTGCCATTTCTCCTTTGTTCGGGCGCCAGGCTGCTTATTCTGCAATGACAGCTGTAGGGAAGATGCTGACCTCTGTGGGAGCGGATGTGAACACGATGTTACCGGTGTTCGGGACAATCCGGTCCACATACGCGCCAGGTGCGTCTCGCAGACAAACGGCATGAACCCCATTTATACGCTAAATTTTGTTGAATAATGCGATGTCTTGATCGTTATTTCTTTAATTCTACCCTTGCCGTAATGCTGCTTCTGTACGTCAATAATAAGCACTTGTCGTTAGCGCAGACTTATATCAAACAAATCCGCGTGGTGCGATGTCTGCATATGCCGTTGTGATTTTTCTGCCGATGAATACAAGTGACATCGCCGAATAAGTGCAGTTTAAGTCGCCTCAAGAAGAGTAATTGCGAATTTATTGATGGAAACGCGTAAACTGGTCAACAAAGTCACCAAATGCACGGGTTAATAAAACCGCGGGTTAGCGCTGTAGCGCCGATGCAATTCTGCTGCATACTCCGTTGAACTTCCGTTCCCGCCGCAGTTGTTGCAATTCTAAATCCCCTAAGGGAGCTGCTTGGAAACGTACAAAGCTAAAGTCAGACTAACTTTTCAGTACTTTTTTTAGTGTTACTAGAGAGAGGTGCCACATGATATATTTAAAGGCAGAACAGCGCCAGTCAAAGTAGATGAGCTCTGGCGGCAAGGCCTGGTTTAGTCCTCTGCGGCGTAAGCATAATAAGAAAAAATTCAGTTGAGTACAAAATTCACATGTAACAAACAAATCACGCGGCGTGTTAAGTCTGCTCAGGCAGCATCGAGGTGTGATGACTACCTAAAGGTGACGCGAACTTTTAAACCAAAAATGGAACGAAAATACCATATGCAGCAACTATTAGCAATTCTCGCCCTGAACTACCTATTTTCTAAACACATTTCCAAAAAAAAAAACAATATCGAAGATTCCCTCGGGCGAAAAGAATAAAGCTGTTAAAGAAGCACTTGCTTGGTATCATTCCGATAAGGAACAGCATCATCTATACCTTTTACAAACGAGGTAAGGTGAAAACCTCGCAGCTCAAAAGAATCAACAAGAGTTATGCATGAATCAACCAACAACAGTTAAACATGTGCGAAGGCACGCATAAAATAGATGTAAAAACATGAAATGCGCGACCACATACCGGGCCACATTAAACCAACAATTTCAATTCTTGCAAACTTCAGTAGCTTTACCATACAACACAATTCCCTCGTGCAGTCGTGTTGCCTGGCTAGCGCAACGCGGTAAAGAAGCGGAAAACAATATAAGCGGAAACGGCATTCCGAGCTTTAGCGAAATGCCTTTAAACCACATGCTGCACTGCCGGCGAACTTCGTCGCTTGCGAGTCTATGATTGAGTGGAAAAAACACCGACGCGACAAAGGAAAGGATGAGAACAAGAACTTTCCCGCCGAAGCGACGATCCATTGCTACCGTTGCTCCGGCTGATGAGGCTTTGCGGGGAATGATTAGAACCGTATCGCCGGCACGTTTTCGCCGGTATTTGAGCCTCCCACCATGCAAGAATTATTCTCCGACATTCCCTGAAGCTTTGGCCACCCAACACATGCGATGGGTGTTGCCTATTTTGCTCTGAAAACGTGAATAAGACGGAGAAGCAATATCAACGACACAACAAACTGCGGCGCGCGCTGGCTCCTCTCCCGTGTGTTCTGCGCAAGGCCGCCACCAGTGGCGCGTCCATCGGCGCGCACTACGAGTTTATACGCGACAGACAGAGAGGACCCAACGCGTAGAGACGGTAGCCCTCAAAAAGCGCGCACCCTCCCGAAACAGCACCATTTCTCTAGACTCGATGCGTTTGCGTTTTTGCGCGTGAAGCCAACCCAGAGCGAGTGAGAACCGCGCTCGCGGTCGCGATTTCTGCGTTATATGCGTTACTGTATTTTTTTAAAATTTTATTTGAACGCCTCGCTTAAGACGGATGCACGTACTCGTACTAGCTTTTCTGAAGGCTATTCTCGTGTCTCCGGGTGCGCGAAATAGCGTGACAAATTTTGTGTGGGGTCGATTGCATCCTCTGTAGAGTCATTCATTTCTTTTTCATTTCTTTATTTCTCTTTCGTTTTCTTTTTGGCAGATAATGAGACCGGGGCGTTTCTCTGTCTTCAAAGGATGGTTCGCTCGGCCAAGTCTATGAAAGAACAAAGAATCGCAATAATGTAACATCCACTATAAACGCTGTTCTCCTCTTTTCTTTTTCCGTTTCCTCGTGAAACACTATAGGAAGGGGACACTTAACTGCGCTGCCAGCCTCGTATACGCGTTTGACCGTCAAGCTTCTCATTGCGTCACAATGGCGATCGATCGGTTGTTTTGTCCGTTCGCACAGTGAGCTATTGATTCGTGTCGCACATTCATCCTGCAGACACTCCCACTGCCAATCCGGACTTAACGATCGTAAACACAACCCCTCTCCCCCCTGCGTCACATGAAAGTCATCTCAACGCCACGCATTGTGACTGTGTCCCATTCCGCTTATTCTTTACCACCCTTCAGACGTTTCCAAAGTAGCCAGGCATGTGGACAAAGGAGTTCGGCACTTCGAGGAGAAAGACTGAGTAACTTCCATTCAAACGACAGCAATAGCATATGGCACAACTTATTGCAAGAATACCGCAGGTTTATTACCGTTGCCAAGAGCAGTTGCCAACCGTATATTTGTGCGACTGAGCCAACTTCTTCGACTGACGCTTTCATATTTTTACTGTTTGTGTCTATATTCACGTGATAACTCTATATTTATGACTTATCGAAAATGGCGTACGGTATTTTTGTTGCTTTCCTTTTATGTTCGACAGGTCATTATATTAAAGTGTAAATAATAAGCGTATTCATGTAAAATATTTATTTATCACAATTCAGTAATATGCTTTAACCATATAGTATATAGTCCGTACCAGCATTTGCCTAACTGTTACTCATCCAATGAACCCGCAACTAGCACCGGGTATGGAACCATGCAACCAGCTTTGGAAACTTCTATCTTTCATGTCAGTAAAAAAATCTAACTGAATTGAACCCTATCTTTCTATGAAAGACAACTATATATATATATATATATATATATATATATATATATATATATATATATATATATATATTGCGAGAGAAAATTACATCGTGACAGAGCTAGTTGGACTACATTGAATGCGTATTTATGGTCCGATTGCCCTTCAAGAGCCGCGACTAGGTAACAAGAAATTGTGGAACATTGACCTGTCGAGTGCAGAAGTAACAACTGAAGAGGAAGTTCTAAGCTGGCTGCCCCAAAATGAACGTTAAGGGATCTCCGAATCGAGAATACCTTTGCAATGCATTTCTCGGACGCTATGAAACCCGAGCGATACCCGTTTTTCATGTCTTTGCTGCATCGCTTCAAATGGCTACCATGCCTGTACACGGATTTCCTGTGAAATCGATTCCAATCCACGTAGGATGCAGTAAATTGAAGGTGGTGGTGGTGGCGGTGTTGCAGCAGGCGGGGCTAGCCTGGCATTTATGGTTGGCGTTCGTTCCGCCTGAGCCTCCCATAGGTTGAGATGGGGGCTGTGTCATCAGACATCGATGAGGCTCGCGACTCGCACGAAGGCATTCAGCAGTCGTTGAACTCTTTTCCTGTTTGCCGCTGGCCCTGCGGGGAAAACGACGTCTTCAAAGGTCCTGTGCATAAAACCACTCTTTTGCAGGCTGTCGACTATCGCTTTTGTTTCTGTGTCGAAGTGTGGGCATAGCCAAAGGAAACGTTCAATGTCGCCGATATCAACACAGTAGGCGCAGAGGCGGGGCGTACGCGTACGCTCTGATGCGGCACACCAGCGTTGCTTCCTCGCGAGTAAGTCCATGCATCACACAGGCTTGGTACGAAGTCTTGTAGATAGGCCTAAGTGATTGGGGATTGCATCCTTAGAGTTGTGAAAAATGTTTGCCGCTCTCACTTTTGGGACACATGTCACCGCTAGGCTTGCAAGAGCGTCAACTTTTTCCTTTCCTTGAATACCTACGTGCTATGGGATTCACTGAAAGTTTACGTGGAATCCCTTGCTCATTTGATCTTTAATCAGTGCCAGAGATTGCCTTGTAAACATCTTTCGAGGTAGGCCACGATGTAATCGTTGTAACACTGATTTTGAGTCCGTCAGCACCACATCTCGCGCAGAATGGAGCCATAGTTCCTAGGGGCGGGCAGCGCAACCCAGACGATGGGCAAAAGGAAGTGGACGATACGAGCTCAAATGGGACACGGTTGCGCTGCCGACCCCTAGAAATGTGTTCAGTCACCAACTCGCCCAGCTTACTGTGTTAATTTCGTAGTTCTCGCTAAGCCGAGATAATTGCTGCGTTTTTTAGTGTTGTAGACGAAACTACGTGATCCACGCGGTCAGATCATGACACGTCAAGGGAGGGTATGCAGAATTTCGCTGCGTAGCTATTTGTTTGTGCACACACCGACCCGTCTGTGTGCACTTGTAGGTGGCTTTGATACTCTGTGCTCATATGATCCATGCAGTACAAGAAACCTTGATTCGGCAGTTGGAATGGTGCCTTTCGCCAGTAACTGGGTACAATGACGCTGCAGGTAACGTCTGGAATAGATCATGGCAGCTCGAGACGGAAGGTGTTTTCCGATTCGACACCACCATTAGCATATCCTAAATCCATATTTTCTTTCAAATATTAATAACTTAAACAGTTTCTTTTCACACACCGTTATGATTGTAATTGTTTAGAAAGTACATTATACATGTTGCTTTGGTTGTTTTCTAACAGGCTAAAAAAATTAAATTATGGGATCTTACGTGCCAAAACCACTTTCTGATTATGAGGCACGCCGTAGTGGAGGACTCCGGAAATTTCGACCACCTGGGGTTCTTTAACGTGCACCTAAATCTAAGTACACGGGTGTTTTCGCCACGGGCCACGGCGGCCGCATTTCGCCCCCATCGAAATGCGGCCGCCGTGGCCGGGATTCGATCCCGCGACCTCGTGCTGAGCAGCCCAACACCATAGCCACTGAGCAACCACGGCGGGTTTCTAACAGGTTAGTAATTAGTTTTGTTATTGTGTTTCCTGCCTACCCTGCTTGTAAGTTGAGTCTGCAGTATGTAATAAAAGATAAATAATCGTAATTTACTGGGTCAACATCAAACATTGCACATTTGCAGCAGACAAAATAACCTGCTTGTTTTACAATAAATTACAACATTTGCAACAGTTTTTCTTTTGTCTATTCTATTTACCCTCTGTCATGGGTTCGCGTGACACTGTGACAGTATCATCACTGGCGTTATGGAAGATATGGCAAGGCTAGAGTCCAAGAAGGTACCACTTCAAAAATATGCCTCCTAATCACAGAGCAACTAACAGGACATTGCCTGTTCAGTCATTTCAGGGGGAGCCAAAATAAACATACATGCTCTGTAATCTATTGCAAAAGTAAAGACTTCACAAACTTCATAAACAGGTTGTGCTTATGCTAGAAGGCACAAGGTGCTGCTTTGTGCCACCAGGGGGCACTACCAATGCAGCCGCCCACATTTATGCCTCCAGTACCTGATAATCGGCAAACAGTAAGAAGTATGCGAACAAACTCTGGTATGACGAGGGTACCGAGTCTAAAGCAGTTCCCATAGGAAACACATGACAACTTGAAAATTTGATGAATTCACTTTCAACAGCAGCATCGGAAGGTGTTCAGCGCCGCATGGAAATGGGAGTTCTTACTCTAAGCCACTGGACAAGCGCCGTGCCTGAAGGGGACTCACCCAGCCTTAATAGCTGCGACAACAAGGCCTGATATGCCATGAGGCGGAGTGGAACACACTCTGCTTCATTACTAACTTTCTTGTTTGAAGTCGCCCGTGGAACTCCCATCGCCAAGTGACGTATCTTTCTATGCATTAAATTGGAATATGCACAATGTACAGGCCAGTTTCATACACCAGTTGTTCCAGCTTGATGAATAATATTTATTATTAAGCAATTATCATTTACGTTGAACAAATACCACTTCAAGTGTTTTATAGCAGAAATTATTTCGAGAGGGCCTTTCTACGTTGCGCATCGTCAGAAGAAATAACGTGAGAGTTGGCACAGGGATAAAGGTTGAGGGTACAACACAGGAAAATAAGTTTTAGCCGAACGAGGAATACGAGGTCGGACGCGCTTCTCCGGCCAACCTCTCCGCCTTCCCTCGCATTCTACTTTTTTATTGCTATACAGCCCTTGCACGGACGCTCGAGGCGCATTCTCACCGTCGCCGTCGTCAGGCTGTCCCGATATCGGCGCGCGCGTGGAGTGTTGCTAAAAGCTCCAAAGACGCGAGAGACGCGCAGGGCATTTTGCTGCGAAGCCGAAAAACCCAAGTGGACGCACCCTGGGGCTCCGTTCAGTCGACTCTGCAGTGAAGTCAGGGCAGCGTTCCGCCTCCCACTGCTGACACGAGCGTTGCGCGCACAAACACCATACGGCGTTCCCGCTGAGTGGCTGTGTACACGGGCCACAGCGTGCTGCTTAAAGTGCACCGAGCTTGGGTTGCCTAAGGTCCCTAAGTAAAACGCCTTAGGGCACCAGCCTTGTGGGACACCCAACAGCTGCTGTCCGAAATGTGACGTCTATATGGCGTCTTTCTGGCGCATGCAGTGAGCAAAAGCGGGGCCTTCGATATTGGCTATTGTTACCCAGAGAGAACTGTTGCTGGGGTGTGATTTTGGAACCCGCCTGTAGAAGCCAAGGCGTTGTTTCTGCTATGCAAGATGCCGTTTCTTCGCGTGCTGTGTCTCTCTAACATATAGTGCCGGCGCATTGTTAGAACCCTGTGGGAGGAGCTTCAGCGCAATGTTAAACCTTCTTATCGATTTCATTGTTTCACTTATCGATTTCATTGTATTTAGTGGTAGTCTCTCGTAAGAATTCACGTTTATACGTAGTTTAGCTTTGTGAGAAAAAAAAAAAAACTTTGCGTTATTCATTTATTTCAAAGCTACTAAAAGACGCATCTAAGAAGGGAAGTATTCTGCCGGTACTCCTAATTGTTGAGTTTATCTAATGTAGTGAGGAAATGTTTTGGCAAAAAATGTAGGTGCAACTTAGGCAACATGTATGGTTCCGAAAGAGATTCCTTTCAAGAAACACTGTAGCGCATGGCTTCAGAGTGGTAGAATGGATCGCAATAGGCTGTTGCAGAGACGTAGGTGTGCGTACGCTTTCTTTGTTCCTAGCTCCGCAACAGAACATTCTATAAGCTGACGTAATATTTCTTAATTGTATGAAAGTGCTCTAACGTGCAGCTCGATGAAAGTTCATTACCAGACCAGTACGTGGACGTTAATTACGCTAAATCACGATATCTGCAAGTTCTCTTTTGCGGTTTATAAAGGTTTGCGATGAGCCCCATCCTGTTTTGAAATATGGTGTCGAATGGGGTGAGCGAACGTTCGAAGTTCCGAATTTGAATCCAATATTACACACAATCTATTCGTATTCGAAAATGAGCTATTCCGTACTTCCGTACATCAACTCTAACCAAATATTAGGCAACAATCGACTGTTAATGTGGTGTTACTGTTCCCCGTCGGCTAAAGAAAGTATCGCAAATTGTGAGAAGTGAAACAAGATATTGCATTTCGTGAGAACAATACACATCTCAGCTTTATTTTTTAGCATAACTTATCCATCTATATGTTTTAGTGTGTGTGTGGAAGGGGATGGGGGTGCGCGGGGGGGGGGGGGGGGACGGAGAGAAAGGTTGGAGGTGTTGGCAGTCTAAATTTTTTTAAGCACTGCAAAAAGAAAATAGATAATGCACGCTGTGTTTTTGGTTTCATGGCGGTAACCTACATGAAGACCTTTTATACTTGCTTGCAGTCTCTAATTTAGTGTTTTTTTCAGTCTAGTCATGCAACTTTATAGCCAGGGATGTTTTTCTTGGAACGTGCCCTTTTGCATGCGTCTTTCGCACACATTTTCTTCACCGGTCCCCTTCCATTTTTTCCCCGCAGCTTCAGATTTTTTTAACATCTAATTTATCATTTTTGGAAATCTAGTCATACAGCAGCCATTTATTCTTGAAAGACTTGTCTTCAAACCAGGCTTTTCTTGACAATTAGTGATGTTATATTGAATATTAATGGTAATTGTCCATGATATCTTTTTCACTAGTCAGTACAAGCGTGGTGCCGAAATATACAGAAATCAATATTCTTGCTGTAAATACGTGGGTCTCCATTTGGCTCTTTGATATGCGATTCGATATTCGGTAGTTACTATTGCTATTCGACTTGTATATTAAAAAAAATTTGGTATTCACCCACTTCAAGTTACAGAGACGAAATTGCAATTCTAACAGTGCTGATATACACATCAAGGCAATTCGCCAAAGATTCCATTACTTGCACGCAATTTAATGTCAGGAAACCTACGTGATTGTTCATAACATGAACAAAGGAACATGCAATTTTTACCTGTAACCTAATGGAGTCAATTACTGAGATGCGAAAAAAAATTTTTCAAGTACTTAGGAGTGAGTGAGTGAGTGAGTGAGTGAGTGAGTGAGTGAGTGAGTGAGTGAGTGAGTGAGTGAGTGAGTGAGTGAGTGAGTGAGTGAGTGAGTGAGTGAGTGAGTGAGTGAGTGAGTGAGTGAGTGAGTGAGTGAGTGAGTGAGTGAGTGAGTGAGTGAGTGAGTGAGTGAGTGAGTTAGTTAGTTAGTTAGTTAGTTAGTTAGTTAGTTAGTTAGTTAGTTAGTTAGTTAGTTAGTTAGTTAGTTAGTTAGTTAGTTAGTTAGTTAGTTAGTTAGTTAGTTAGTTAGTTAGTTAGTTAGTTAGTTAGTTAGTTAGTTAGTGAGTGAGTGAGTGAGTTAGTTAGTTAGTTAGTTAGTTAGTTAGTTAGTTAGTTAGTTAGTTAGTTAGTTAGTTAGTTAGTTAGTTAGTTAGTTAGTTAGTTAGTTAGTTAGTTAGTTAGTTAGTTAGTTAGTTAGTTAGTTAGTGAGTGAGTGAGTGAGTGAGTGAGTGAGTGAGTGAGTGAGTGAGTGAGCGCGTGCATATGTGCTTGCTTGCGTGCGTGCGTGATAGAGAACCATAGCATCCCGTTGTGCTGCAGATGTAGCAGGATTTACTGGCCAGATTTCCATATATTCACTTCCCACTTTTCTGGTTCTCCCTGCTCCAAGCTCATACGGTCAGCTTTCCAGAGGCGCATAAGCCTATTGAAACATTGACCAGGTACTGCACTTCAGCTCTTTATCTCAGCTGAGCTCACACCAAATGGCACCAGCGTCTGCTCTGAGTGCGCTCATTACTTCATCTCAACCCAAAAGAAGCACCTGAAATCAAGCGCACTTCCTCGGTAGCAGCTTGACGCCATCATTACATGAAGCTGCACCTCTCGTATTGTTGAAAACGCCATTACGTGACCACCACCTACGAGCAACGTCTTAGCCATTCATTTGTCTAAACCTTCTCTTTAATATCGTTATTTATTTTATTTATTGACGCTTCTTATTAGTTTTATTTATTTTATTGACACGCTTTCAGCATCGGTTTACACGTTGAAGTAACTGATGGCTTGAATCGTATCCTATTGCACTGTGAGGAAAGCCATATTGGAGAACTTCGAATTGCTTGGCCTATCGGGGTTCTTCGTAGTGCACCGAGGTATCAGTACACTAAGCAAAATGGGGCGCACATTGTAAGTTCCGAGCACCAACTGCGAAATGATTCGGTCCTGTTGGCACCTGAAACTCGTGTCTTTAAGTTTTCTCCCGGCTGATAGGTGAGTTACACCGCGTCTCTCAGAGTAGTTTGCGCCTACTCTTTTTGGCAACTGTGCACCGAAGTAATGGCATCCATGAAACCTCGGTGCAAGCATCATCGCCTCTTCACTGAGTCTAGAACAAATTACTGACGGTGGCCGATCGAATTCTGGACAGCCTGCAAGAGACGCTCTTGCACCCGTGCACGCACACTTACGCTTGTCTCACGGATCAACTTAGGCTTCGCAGGCTGTCGTACAGACACCTAACTCAGTAGTTACATACGAGCATCCGAATGCTCTTCTAAAAGGTCATGCACTTATACACTGCTCTTTCCCGGTGCATCAACGTAAAGAGTTTGTCAAGTATGAGGGCATATGTATAGTTTTCCTCACAGGTTTAAAGAAAAATGTAGAGCTTTGGTAACTCCGCTAAGTTTATTGGTCACTGAGAATGTGGATCAAATTTCGCCAAGAGAAACAATAACTCACTGGGTATATCACTATATGCTTCTGAGTGCTGACAGAATCGACTTTAGGTCCACAGAAGTCTCTCTTCGACAGAGGTGGAGTGATTCCCGTGTACTGATACCTCGGTGCGCAATGAAGAACCCCGGTAAGTGAAGCGATTTTGAAGTTCTCGAATATGGTTTTCCTCATAATACAATAGGATCTCTATTTCAAACCGAACAATTCAAGCCATCAGTCATTTCAACGTGTAAACCGATGCAGAAATCATGTCAATAAATATATAGGAGAGGAGGTTTAGAGAAACGAATGGACTTTTAGCATATCTCCAGATTTGACTACCTACGTTACGTTGTTTTCTGTGCGTTCTTTCTTTCTGTTTTTCATCTTTTAGCATGTTTTAAGGGGGTGCTGTCATGATATATTCGGCTGTTCATCTTTTTAGTCAAATAAAGCTTAGAGACCTCTTAACCATAGGGAAAATGGTGACAAACCTAAGCTCACTGTAAATAATGTAATATGATAGCTTTTATACAGCAAATTTTGCTTTCGTTTCCCAGGAGAATATTTGTCGTGACGTCACGACACAATGGCGACGTTTTCAGACTCGCTCCATCTCGCTCGGTCGTCGCGTATGCTGCTACTCGCTCTGAATGCCGACGTAACAGCATAGCGGATGACCGAACCACACAGTGTCGTAACGTCACCACACTATATTCTCCTGGGAAAAGCAACTGAAAGTGGCTGTAGAAAAGCTATTATATTAAATTATTCACGACATTGCGAGGCTTCTCGCTATTTTTTTAGGCTTCGGGGTGCAGGACCTTCATTTAGCACAAGTATTGAGTAGTCGAAAATATCTCGCTATCCCTTTAATAAACTGCCCCCAGCAAGAAACACTAGAGCCCGTCATTCAGTCAGTCATTCGTTGGGCCAAACTCTTCCGCTGCCTCCCCCCACCCCTAGTGTAAGCCATAAGCCGTTCTTGCCACACGTAAAGCAGATTGCAAACTTCCTGCACCCATTTCTCACTCTCGATCAATGACTAAAAGCTACTGCATCCAGTGACCGCTGGCGTGCCCACACCGACACAGCAACGAGGCCTTGAAGGACCATCCATGAGCGATGGAGTAAAGGGTGCGGCTTCCAATTGACCACGATCTTCCCGCTCACGCTTTAACGCTCGCCATGGCGTGCCACATTTTCACCTTGCGTGTCCCCACGACTTGCCCGCAGTGTGCCCTGAACTATTTGTGCCAGTCTGGACAGCCAACAAATCAGGGATGACCATATTCGACTTTGCCCGCAGTCACTAAATCTGGATGCTCCTTTACCGGAAGGAAAAGAAAGCTGCATATGCTTGGTCTGCCATTTTAGGCTGAATTAATGTGTCACACTACTGCGACAATTATATCACGCAGAAAGGAGAGATCACGCGAGTCACGTGATAATATGTTGTATCAATAAAACAGAATTTTTGAGCCTCTTTATCTTAATAAATTGTCGTTTCCCAACGCTTCCTAACAAATCTTGCGGTCACACAAACGTCCAGCATTGTAGCTCGCTTGTTTCAGGGAGTAAATTTTTATTAGCCTATAGCTATATATGTAGCTAGCTGAGCATGGATGATCAAGAGATTGACACAGCATAGTAGAAGGCGGGCAGTAGCACTTCTCAGCAGCCCTCGACAAAGACGCACGGAGAGCACACGCTGACGCCGACACGGCAATCCACTTCTCGTACTGTGATGAATGTGCCACCATAGATCAACTCTTCACTGGCTCGTTCTCTTTATTTTCGTGGGAGACAATAGATTCGTGAAGCTCTTGAAGGCCGTGTCATTGTGGCTTCGTCAGTTAGTTGTGGCTGCGCTTTTGTTCAGCGTCTGCGGATAGTTCGTGCTTTGTTACCGTCTCACTGCTCCCCCGTACATTCTCATAAAGTTCCCAGTTATCAGCCCACCTTCTGCTTTTTGATAGTGTACTTGATGTCATGGTGAGGTCTGCTATGCGTCACGCTACTTTTCGCGACACGTACAGGGATCGACTGCCCTCGATGCATGGCGCGAATCACGTGATTCTCCACCCATTTGATCTTTTTGCCGACGACATAGCCGTGTCTCGCTAACTGACGCCAAGGAGCTCATCGAACTTCCACGTCACTGCACCCCGAGGTTTGATGGATTGTTGGCCGACACTACTGCAGTTCGTCATTAGCGAAATTCCGTTATGTCGGTAATCCCGGTGTAAACGCTGCGTGACTCCTGCGCGAAGCTTTTGGTTCGTTCGATGGTGCAGTGACACGCACACGACAGTGGATCAGAGTTTTGCCGAACTGCCTAGAAAGCGTCATTAGTGGCAGGCAATTTGGCTTGTGATATTATCTTGATGAAGAAACTCCAGTAAGGAAGTAAGTGAGGCATGATTCGTTGCATTTGACGATGCAGAAAGCCAAGCTGAAAGATTCATAAGAAGATCAGGACCGAGATACTATAACGGTTGAATTCAAATGCTGTTCCTTTTCGCTCGCACATGGTCAATGATGCGAGTGGTGCTCCACCTGCGTTAACGCCGGGATCAGCCGGTAGTAAACGGTGAATGGTAAAAAGCTGAATAGAATCGGGAAGAAGAGCTAATATATATATATATCATCAGCCTGGTTACGCCCACTGCAGGGCGAAGGCCTCTCCCATACTTTTCCAACTACCCCGGTCATGTGCTAATCGTAGCCATGTTGTCCATGCAAACTTCTTAATATCGTCCGCCCACCTAACTTTCTGCCGCCGCCTGCTATACGCTTCCCTTCTCTTGGAATCCAGTCCGTAACCCTTAATGACCATCGGTTATCTTCCCTCCTCATTACATGCCCTGTATATGCCCATTTCTTTTTCTTGATTTCAACTAAGACGTCATTAACTCGCGTTTGTTCCCTCACCCAATCTGCTCTCTTCTTATCCCTTAACGTTACACCCACCATTCTTCTTTCCGTAACTCGTTGCGTCGTCCTCAATTTAAGTAAAACCATTTCGTAAGCCTCCAGCTTTCTGCCCCGTAGGTGAGTACCGGTAAGACACAGCTGTTATACACTTTTCTCTTGAGAGATAATGGCAACCTGCTGTTCATGATCTGAGAATGCCTGCCAAACGCACCCCAGCCCATTCTTATTCTTCTGATTATTTCAGCCTCATGATCCGGATCCGCTGTCACTACCTGTCCTAAGTAGATGTATGCCCTTACCACTTCCAGTGCCTAGATACGTATCGTAAACTGCTGTTCTCTTCCGAGACTGTTAAACATTACTTTACTTTTCTGCAGATTAATTTTTAGAGCAACCTTTCTGCTTTGCCTCTCTAAGTAATTGAGCATGCATTGCAATTGGTCGCCTGAGTTACTAAGCAAGGCACTATCACTAGTGAATCGCAAGTTACTAAGGTATTCTCCATCAACTACTATCCCCAATTATTCCCAATCCAGGTCTCTGAATACCTCCTGTAAACACGCTGTGAATAGCATCGGAGAGATCGTATCACCGTGTCTGACGCCTTTCTTTATTGGGATTCTCTTGCTTTCTTTATGGAGGACTACGGGGGCTGTGGAGCAGCTATAGGTCTACACCCTGATTCCGTAATGCCTCCATGACTGCTGAGGTTTCGACAGAATCAAACGCTTTCACGTAATCAATGAAAGCTATATATAAGGGTTCGTTATATCCCGCACATTTCTCTATCAGCTGATTTATAGTGTGAATATGGTCATTTGTTGAGTAGCCTTTAAGAAATACTGCCTGGTCCTTTCTTTGACAGAAGTCTAAGGTGTTCTAGAATCTATATGAGATTACCTTAGTAAAAACTTTGTAGCCAACGTACAGTAAGCGGATCAGTCTATAATTTTTCAAATCTTTGGCGTACCCTTTCTTATGGATTAAGATTATGTTGGCGTTCTTCCAAGATTCCGGTACGCTCGAGGTCATGAGGCCTTGCGTATACAGGGTGGCCAGTTTTTCTAGAACAATCTGCCCACCATCCTTCAACAAATCTGCTGTTACCTGATCCTCCACAGCTGCCTTCCTCCTTTGCATAGCTCCCAAGGCTTTCTTTACTTCTTCCGGCGTTACTTATGGGATGTCAAATTCCTCTAGACTATTCCCTCTTCCATTATCTTCGTGGGTGCCACTGGTTCTGCATAAATCTCTATAGAACTCCTCGGCCACTTGAACTATCTTATCCATATTAGTAATGATATTGCCGGCATTTTCTCTTAACGCATACATCTGATTCTTGCCTATTCCTAGTTTCTTCTTCACTGTTTTTAGGCTTCCTCCGTTCCTGAGAGCCTGTTCAATTCTATCCATATTATAGTTCCTGATGTCCGCTGTCTTACGCTTGTTGATTAACTGAGAAAGTCCTGCCAGTTCTATTCTAGCTGTAGGATTAGAGGCTTTCATACATTGGCGTTTCTTGATCAGATCTTTCGTCTCCCGGGAAAGCTTACCGGTATACTGTCTAACGAAGTTACGACCGAATTCTATTGCACAAACCTTAATGATGCCCATAAGATTGTCATTCATTGCTTCAACCCGAAGTTCCTCTTCCTGAGTTAAAGCCGAATACCTGTTCTGTCGCTTGATCCGGAATTACTGTACTTTTCCTCTTACAGCTAACTCACTGATCGGCTTCTTATGTACCAGTTTCTTCCGTTCCCTCCTCAAGTCTAGGCTAATTCGAGATCTTACCATCCTATGGTCACTGCAGCGCACCTTGCCGAGCACGTCCACATCTTGTATGATGCCAGGGTTAGCGCAGAGTATGAAGTCTATTTCATTTCTAGCCTTGCGATTCGGGCTTCTCCACGTCCACTTTCGGTTATCCCGCTTGCGGAAGAAGGTATTCATTAGCCGCAAATTATTCCGTTCTGCAAAATCTACTAATAACTCTCCGCTGCTATTCCTAGAACATGTGCTATATTCCCCCACTGACTTCAGGTTCAGTTCCAATGGCGGCCTGTCTGGATCCAGATATTCTTAGCACCCTCTGCTGCGTCACAGGTCTGACCGCCGCCATGGTCAGTTGCTTCGCAGCTGCTGGGGACGGAGGGCCGGGGTTTGATTGTTGTATTCATATAGGAGGTTGTAGCCAAGTACTGCACCAGGGTGGTCAATCCTGCACTGGTGAGGGAGTGCGTTACGGTTCTGGTCACCGGGATCAGGCCGCACTCCAGGCCTGTTTACACAATTTTATCAACACGCGGATTTTTAAAAAATTCACTGCAAGATTGCGCGGCACCGTGGTTCTTCCCAATCACTGTCTCTCTTTCTCTCTGGCAGGATGTCCATAGCGCAAGAAAAGGAAGGGTTATGATATCACGATCAATACCGCCAGACAGACGAAAACAAATAGCGCCGGCGGCTGCAACTGCTAACAATCCATTCCATTCTCTATTCTTGTCGCCCTTCTTTATTGGCTCGGACGTTACTAGTAGCAGCGGAGCCACTCCTATCGCCATGATGAGCCATTCGTCGAGATGCATGATAAGAACTGAAAATAAGATGCAGACTTTACAATGCACGCGATATTCATTTAAACTTTATTTTTACTTTCGCTCATTTCATCTCATTTCTCTCTTTTTCTGCCTTTCTTTGTACGTGCCTCTTGTATTTATTATTTTTTTTTTCATTTTATAGGGAATGACGAAACAAAGAGAACTGAAGATTAGGGAAGCCGCTAAAATAAATCACAGTAAAACTGGGACCCAGCCGCTAAATATAAACACGGCACAAATGCGGTAACCGCAGAACAGCTGCATAAGCCATCGTCATCTCCTTCTTTACCCTGTAGTTGAGCCGTATATGACAACGATATGAAAAAAGCACGTCATGGCAATATACTATATGGTGCAACAAAGGCACCATGATGAGAAGGTGTGGCTATTACCTTTAAAAAAATCAAGAAGAAACCAAACTCCTTGAATGCATTTCGATAATGACGAGAGGTTTTGCCCATGCCAGGCATTCGAAGTTCTATAGATCTTTGTGCTGAAAAGCACAATAGTAGACTTAAACTTATAAAGAAGGTAAAAAATAACAATAATGTTGTCTGCAGCACATTCCCACAGTTGACTTTAAGAACTTACTCAAAATAAAAGGAATGTTTGAGTCTACTTACTATACAGGTGCCGAATAATGTTTTTAAGTCATGGAGACAGCCTACCGCCTTACAAATTCGTTTCCTACAGAAAAGTCATTCATGATGTCACTTATCAACCCTGCAAACTTTTGCCGAAATGACCTTTTGGTGATCACAGAGCTTTATTAGCCTCATCTTAGTGAATTGAAAAAAAGAAGATATTTTGACATGACGCATACGAAAATATTTGCTTAGCTGTCCTTAACTTTTCTTAAGAAACTTTGTGGTGCCTACTGATCAAGGTATAGTGAAAGCTTCCCACAATATCCGCGCGTTCTCAATAACTTTAGCAAAAACCAGCTGCAGTTTCATTACTGTAAAATCTGACTTTTTCCGAACAGTTTACGAAAGATACTGAACATTGTTATTTAACTATCGTGACAATTGTGTATGAAAAGGCATTGCGTCGCAGAACAGCTCATTTCTGCGCCTGGTGTTCCTATAAAAGTAAACAGTATGACCTCAGTGAAAAGGATATACAGCTTCTAATTCTTTTTCTCTGTTATTTTGTTTTTCGCAAGTTTTGCATTGATGGTGTGTTAGTTCTTCAATGAATCAACCGCTTAGTAAGCTTCACGGACTAAAATTTCTAAGAAATAGTAAGCTTTGGTTGCGGACCCTCAATAAATGTTTCTATAAATGTGTCTGTTTTTTTTTTTTTTGCTGATACCATTGTTTATATTACTTATTATTAAAAGAAAAAAAAATGAGCAGGAGCGGTTATCTAAAAGTGCGTGCTATATAAAAATTAGGTCCGGTTATTCCAGAAACCTTAACACAACCCAAGAAAAAGAAAGACGAAAATAATATGAAAACAACAGATAAAACATATCATACCAAGCACTGCTCAAACTCAAGTGACAAACATGTGAGTGTTATCACGGGCACTAGAACCGAAAGCACGCGCTTGTTATTTGGAGTAGTCAATGTTGTTGCTTTCTTTGTGCATTACTGTAGCAGGTACAGATTTATGCTGCACGTGCTAATGACCATATCAATAAATAAATAAATGAATAAATAAATAAATAAATAAATAAATAAATAAATAAATAAATAAATAAATAAATAAATAGGAATGCCGTGAAAAGAAACCGAGGGGCTCGATTTTTAGTAGTCGCAATCATGAGAAGCCAACAAACAATGGCACCAGGAAGTTATTTGTAGTTTTAATCGAAGTAAGCAAATGGTAAAAAATGGACACGAAAGCTGGTAAGAGCAATTGGTAAGAGCCGGGCACGCGTAATGCGAGGACGTGGGTTCGTATCCCATTGGCCGCTAGTGATATTTTTCTTACACTTTCATTTCCATTTATGATTTCCTTATTTCAAAGAAAAACTACAAATATTTTCCCCTGAGCTGTCCTTGATGTCATGGTTTTTTTTTTTTTGGCTTCTTATGATATATCAGTCGTTGTATCAGAACTTTTTACTCATTATGCCTGAGTAGCAGCGTATTAGGGATTGCGGGATAGGCTGCCCTCCCATGTTCCCGCGTGTTAAATAAAAATATATTCTAAATGAAGAATAGCCCATTACCTCGTCACAGTGCGAGGAAAAATCGCTAATTTTGAGTGCGAACCCAAGTTCCGAACTTTCTCGTCCCGCACCACCGACCAAGATAACCGTTACCGCACGGCTTTGTCGGAAACATTGACTCCCGCGTCGTGTGCCGACCCACGTCGCGGCGCGTTACAGCCACGCCGACCCACGCGCATGTACACCAGCCGCTTGAACTGGCGAGCCCCCAGAAAGCGCTTTACACACGCACTTCCGCGCTAGATTTACTGCTTCTGGCACGGCGAAAATTACTACCACCCTCTGGCGCTCGTGTACGACACCGCTCCATGTTTTGGGTTTAATCTCGCCTAATGGTGACACGTCGTCCGGAAGCGGCCCGTTCATATAAACATGGCGCGCGCCCCTTCCCTTATCGTGGTGTATGGGCGCAACTGTGGATGATACAACAAGGGACACAATTACCCGGGCACAAACGGATTCACTGTTCTTTTTTTTTTTTTTGCGCGCGCCGGGTGCGTTGACTCGTGTGCAGTGAAAATTCGTGCAATTAAATAGAGAAACGAATTGATCTTGTACTAGAAGAAAATAAAATGCACTGGTTCATAGCTAACAACAAGAAGAAAGAAAAAAAAAAGAACGGAAGGCTGACTGCATTTTTATTTTCATCTTTGAGCACCAGAAACATTTTTCATCAACCTAAAACTAGGGCAGCTACGTAAAGAGAAGCGTGAGTGCAATTCGCGAAGGAGAAAATAACTTTATCTTCCGAGGTGGTTCAACGACATTGGGGCTGTGCTGCCAGGCACGTGGTATGTTCTCGGGGGAGCGGTCGCCCTCGCGCTGTGCTATGGTGTAGTGTATCGTCGGAACCATGACGCCACCTGAAATGCGATGTCGTGGCATTGGTAAAAATGCATGCTTCGGTTCTCAGACGACGATTACGACAGCGGGAGTTGGAACTCTTTAAACGGTTGCCATGTTCATTACTATTTTTTCGCTATTCAACGTCATTTCGATGTGTCACGATTCAGTTCTACTGGGACCAACTGCATTGCCAAAGACGCCGATCCTGCAGTCAGCATTCAATTTCACGCGTGCAGGAAATTGGTACCACATGCTTAACACTGCGAGACCACAAGAAAGAGAAATGAGCAAACATGACAGGGTGGACGCGCTACTCTTTTTTTCTACGCCACAAAGCCTCAGCGCGTGTTTATCGGTGCCCTGAAAATTCACTTTATAGAATTTATATATATTGACAACAGTAGTGGCATCGGACGCCGTTTCATGGCACTCAAGCTTCAATGTACTTTAGCAGCGTACAATGTTCGGTTAGCTTACACGTGATCTATTCATAATTAAATAAAATTAATTAAACTATGTTTTCTATTCGCCAGGAGCACGATATGCTTATGAGTCATGCCCTAGGGGCTGTCTCCAGATTGTTTTCGCCATGTGGGCTTCTTTAACGTGCACCCATGTACGATACGGGAGCGTTTTAGATTGCGTCATCATATAAGAATGTGGCCGCCATGGCCAGGGTCGAAATCGCCACCTCGAGCTAAGTGGCACAAGGCCATACTTACTAAGCTACCGCGAAGGATGATTAAACCAAGTGAAGCCGAGTGCGAACTAGAGCATGACAAAGCATGGAGAGAACAGACAGTGCGGCCGCCCTGGCTTTATTCGCATCGCTCAGTAATTTGCGGCCGATATCACCAGGTCATCTTCTCTACACTGCCTAAGTTGCAACTAATGTAGGGTAGGGAACCCTATTAGTGTACTTAATGTAAAATTTCAAATATTTCAAAAAAACGTTGTCATAGCAGGCCGGCTGTTTGCACAAGCACAAAGTCGGGTTCAAAAGAGTCTGGGATGTGGGATAAATGTGGAACATTTCTGCAGCCTGGCACCAACCATGCAACGGTGCTTGCGCGTGTTCGTCTAAAGGCACCCTGCAACCGAAGCCCTTATCAGGCCCTTTATTTTTCTCTCTCTAGCATAATTATCTAGCAAGAAGACTCCTGCCTTTGCCGCACTTCTCGCTGTGCAGGGCCCAGGCTGTCACTCTCAGACTTCGACAAACAAGCACTTACCCGAGCCCCGCGCCACTGCACACAGCGTTACCCCGAGCGGTTCCCAAGCCCGGACTGCCCCCTGTGTGGTGGTTATGCGGACTTCGAGCACGTCCTGTGGAGCTGCGCCTCTACCGGTCCCCCTTTCATCCAAGAGGAAATGCTGAAGCTCATTAGGGCCCAGGATCGGACCTTTCAAGTCTTGGCAGTCCAGAGGGCCCGCGAGAGGGCCGTTTGGTTTCACCTGATGGTCACCGAGTGGGCTTAGCCAGGTGACGTTGAGTTTACTCGCGTATATTGTGGACCCAATAAAGTTGTTTCACTCACTCACTCTCTCTCTTTTTCTTTCGCAAGCATTCGTGCGCGCATGTGTGCTCGCGCGAGAGCAACACGCGCTACGCACACGAGGCGTATACGTGCGTTTAATAAACAGACGTCGGCTTCTCTTGTCCCAAGGCTATCGGACGGTCATTGCACACAGCATGGCTGCTTTCGGCCCACCGGCAGTCAGCGCCCGCGGTCACGCCACTTTTCAGTAACATGTTAAGTATCAATTGCTTCTCAATGTCTTCGATGGTCGTCTGCCCTCGCTTTCTTGTGAATGCATCTGTAGCGACACTGGAAAGTCACTCGATGTGCGCGCTGTAAGAAAAAGAAAGCTTGGCGTTATAGCATACGAACATTTAGCGCGCAAGATTGGGGTTACTAAGCCATGATGCTGGTATCTGGATCCTCTATGAAGCGGAGCGTATCACTGTTGCTGGGTCAGTGAGAGGGCGCCCGCAGAGCCCGTGAAAAACGGAAAAACTCTTCCATGTGTGATTGCCTGTTGTCAACGTCCTAAGTGGTCATCGCTATGGAACCATTGAATCGCTGTTTGAATTTGTCGACCAACACTTAGCAGACTTCCTCATGGTTCCCTTAACTAGTAAGCCATTTGGTCTTAAACGACTAATTGAAACGGACGCTAGGAAACATTCACGTTCCTCGGGAAGGCGGCCAAATCTGCAATGTAACTTAAAATAAAGCTGCATGTTATTTAGCTCTAAAAATATTGTTCGGGTGTTACAATTTCAAAAAATACGTGTACATGAGTCACGTATCAGACAGATATAAACATGCACGCTTAGGGCCAAGAACTTCAGTGTAAGTCAAAGAAGTCACAGACTGCGCCGAGAACGAATTGGGCGGCAACCATTAACGCTTCTGAAGGCCGCTTTAAAACGCTATTAAGAGATAGAGACAAATTTATTATAAGAGAAACAGCTGAGAGTCCACATTTCCAAGAGGGGTATACAAATATGCAACGCTACCGCATTCATAAGATCGAGGCGTAGCTGCCGAATGCTGATTGTAGGAAAGACGCATGCACGTGCTGAGCTAACCTGAATCGGAAGACCATATTTGTGGTTAAACCCTGTATTTTACTAGTTTCTCCGCTAAAAATAACATTAATTCCAGAACCTGAAATCGTCAAAGTGCGAATTACGCTTATTTAAGGTTATGAAGTACACATTTACAAGAATCATACCTTGAAGACATATTAATTGTTCCCTTTTATAAGGTACAGATTGCACATGTTTTCATCCCTTTCGAAAATGTCATTTATGTCATTGCAACCGTACTTCTCAACACATCTCACTTTGGTATCGCTGTGTGGAGGAACGAAGCCATCAATCGATCATACACGTGTCGCGTGGACAGATGGAGTCCTTGACAGCGCCACACGCACAGTCCCAATGATAACCACACATGATGCAATCGGAGCTAAATTCAGCCTCTCGCTCGGCGTTCAGAGAGATATAGCTCGGCAGTTCGTTTGTCAATCCGAGTGGGAGTGGCAGCGTTTGAGAAAGCATGACTGCAAATAAGGAGTGGGTCGATTGTAAAATTAGACCAAAGAAGGCCACTATCTCTAAGATAAGTTAGGCATGCAAGCTTTCTAATGCGTGAATAAATATAACCTGTGCCTGATGGTTACGTGATTTATGCATTCTAGTGCCCGTACAGCGTTTGCAGCACGCTCAAGACGTTTTACATGCCCCACTGCGGCTGAGAGGAAGAGAAAAGTTTAATGACCCGAAACGCAGAGAGGGTGGCCTGATATACTCGTACATTCCTCTAGCCAGCTGCGTTTCGATCGGGGGAGGGGAATCGAGAAAGTGCTAGGCTGACGTTCCTTTGCAATCTCCGCGTTATTTTACGGCCTCCCTCTGCTCTCGCAAGCAGTCTTTTTGCACGTCGTGTAGGTCCTTTCGTCGAGTACGTGACTTTTACAGCGCATCGCTTCAGTGCTTGTCCCAGTCGCTGCAGGAGATCTCGGCTTCTGGATCTCGTAAGCAAACGGTGCAGTTAATAGGTTTTTCCCCTGCTGTTTGTTTCGAGTGTTAGATGCCAAGAAGATTTTTGCTTGCATCATGGTGGTGCGCTCCCGGCTTTAGTAAACACTGTTACCTGGGGCCTCGTGGTTATCTAGAACGTTATTTATCTCGACCAGTGATTGTTGTGCTTTAATTAAGAAGTCTACTTCTTCTTTTTAGCGTCAATAAATATTGAGCCTGTGATGGGATCTCGTGACCGTAGCTTTATGACCACATTCTTCAACTATCTCGCACGTTACCTAGCTTAACCAGAGCTTCCGGAACCTTCCGCCGCCTATGCGCACTTCTCCTAGTCCTTTCACCTTGAACCTATATTTCTTATTTATTTATTGTATACCTTCATCGCACAAACACGCATTACTGCCGAGAGGAGACAAAGCCAAAAGGGAACACAACACTGACCGACACAGAACGCGGTAAAAATCGTAGTTGTTTTCAATACTAACATTATCAGACGAAAGATTGTTCTGTTCACTTATGCATGTCATGAAATAGGAATATCGAAAGACGTCACCGCTAAAAAGAAAACCATATAAGTTCATCGCATCGTCGCGTCTCTTGGAGATACAGGGTCCTTTATGAAAGTAATGCGCATTTTCTGGGAAAAATAGATTTATTTACCGGACCTGTACAAATGGTCAAAATTCTTCATAATACTCTCCCTTTGCATCAATACACTTGCGGATACGTGTCTGCCACACCTGGAAGGCACCCTAAAAGTCTTCGATGGGAATGTCTCTCAGGAACGCTGTAACACGCTTTTGGATGTTTTACACGGTTTCCCAATGTTTTCCTTTCAACAGTCTCTTCAGTCGGGGAAACAAAAAGAAAGTCACACGGAGCCAAGTCGGAACTGTACGAAGGATGGGGGACCCCTGGGGTGTCGTTGTGGGCCAGGAAGTTGGTAACGATGAAGGATGTGTGGCTGGGGGCATTTTCATGGTGGAGCTTGACCCTGTCTTTGATGTCAGTCCTCACGCGCGACCCGGCGTTTCAATCTCTTGAGCCCCTACGGGTAAAAGGCTGAGTCGACAGTTTCTCCCTGCGGCACAAACTCAAAACAGACGATTCCTCGGGCGTCAAAGAAGACAATGAGCATCGTTTTGATGCGAGACTTGCTCATTCGCGCTTTCTTGGGGCGGCCACTCACTGCTCTGCCTTCTCGATTCTGGGTCGCACTCGAGCATTCGGGATTCGTCTCCGGTTACGACAGAGTTAAGGAAGTCCGGCTCATTTTAAATCAAATCCAACAATTCTTGACAGCGCAAAACCCGAAGTTCTTTC
This sequence comes from Dermacentor andersoni, assembly GCF_023375885.2. Classification (NCBI taxonomy): domain Eukaryota; kingdom Metazoa; phylum Arthropoda; class Arachnida; order Ixodida; family Ixodidae; genus Dermacentor; species Dermacentor andersoni. The sequence goes on along the minus strand of NC_092822.1, from coordinate 14,627,209 downwards.
TGATCTTCCGTCAACACGTTCGGCACAAGCTTCGTGCAGACCTTGCCCATTTGCACACTGCATGGAGTAAACTGACGACCGGCTGCGTTTGCAGGGCAGAGCCCTCGCCACATACCGCGCTGCCATGGATAGTCGCGTCATAATAAAATCATGGGCATTAATTTCATGATGAACCCTGTATAAGATGGCGACATTGCCTACTTTTCTCTGTCAACGCTCTTTTAGTATAATAGACATTGTGAAACATTTTTAACTTGACATCTTGTCGGCGATTTTCTAATGCTTGTTCACGATAAGTTGTTCCCTTTCTGCCACACTCAATTTTCTGTTATAGCTATTAGGCGCAAATTTCTGGCTTATTTTTCACTTTTTCAAGCTTGTCCATGAGATGACCGTGCATGAATCCCAACAAATGCAACCGTATTAAAAAAAAAAGAACCTATTCAAGTAAACTGTGAACACGAGGGACATACAATTTTCTTATTATGTCTAGTAACTGAATTAAAGTACTGCGGGAAAAAAATAAGAAAACAATGAACCCATTGCCTGAGTTCTGGTGTGCATAAATTCCTACTGCACCTTGATAAAGAGTTCATAAAAATTCAAGGATATTTATATCCGTCAGCTTTCTTTCAGGACATATTATTTAAAACATAAGCCCATGACTGAAATACACAGTTCCTAGAATAGGTGACGTGTACTAGCTACTAAGCTCTTCTGTATTCTCATGTTCACTGCACTGATACTTTGACAGAGTGGCGTCGAATGCATCGTGATATGTTAAAGTATTGAAAAATACAACCAGTTTACGTTTATTAGACGGCTTGAAAGGTAATGAATAATGGTGTTTCAATGCACTTTATACGTATTTGTATGCGATTGCTTGTGTTTGGAAAATCCCATTAAAGAGATAATTGTAAAATTACCTGCCAAGTGTAATACGTCATTCATATGCGTTGTTTACAGAATTACGACATAATCTATTCTTGCCCAGCTGCGTGAGCTGTAAACTTGACAATTTTTTTCCCATTTAGTTTTCCAATATTTGTCGATGCTCGCGAAATGTTTACGTAAATGAATAGCCTCTGCTGTCATATATGATTTCGCTTTTTTTTTTCTGTATTCAACGCATTTTCTTTTGAATGGCTGAGAGCTTGCCAAATGATGAAATTACTTTGAACAGAAAGACCGTGGCTGGGCCAGACCAGACGGCGAGGTGGGTATACCGAATGCGCGCGCTTTTTCCCACAATATCTGGGCGCTCCACGATGTCGACTGACGCAGCACTATGCACGAGGCAGTCTATAGCTACTACAGAGAGTGCAGCTAGCTAAATCGACCAAGCGTCTTTTTAGTTAGTTACTCCGCGACAATACTTCGCCACGCGACAGTGCATCGGCCTTGAATATTTAAAACGCTACGAAAACCACATGGGGCGCGCCCCAATAACGTCAGATTCAATACACCGATGATTGACTAAGGCGCAGTGCCGTGAGTATTGCTTCTCTAAATGTAACCTACCGTCACTCGCTCTCGGGTGAAATTACCCGCCAAGGCTGGACATTCCAGAAGAATTGGTTCTCGTCGTCTGCTGAACCCAGAATGCAGCCGACCATCTGTGGCAGCGCCAGCGAATGCGAAGAAACTCAATGATCCGTTCGTCGTAACGACAACGCGCGGCGAATGGCGGGTGTGAAAACGTAATGTCCTCGGCGTTTAAGGCGGCGAGGAGTACACCGTGAAGGGGTTTTTCTCGACTTGCAGCCTCTCTTGCAAGCACGTCGGTCGCTGCTGGGGAGACACCGCAGGGTCCTTGCAGAGCTAATCAGGCGCCGCCCAATCTACAAAGTACCTTACACAGTTTCCTCCTGATGCGTTACCCCATCAGACGCGGTACACTCGCTCGCCCTGCTGTTCGTATCTTTCCCACTCTTCGTGCTCCTCCGGGAGCCCAGCAAAAAGGATATTCATCAATAGAACACGCTTTTTAGTACATCAGGTCTTTTTCGCTACCCTAGATAGTCGCTACAAGTGCTATAGATGCTATACATGGGCGTGTTGTCACATTACAAAAGCATCTAAGCGTTATGGGACGCGCCGCCCTCGAAGATCCGACTAGGCTGCATTACGAACTTAGTTTGCGCTGTTATTTAAGGCTGTTACTTAACGCTACCAGTGCCATCACTCGTAAATAGGACTTTGTGGAGCCAGATTCTACCCACATGCGCGGGGCGCATAATTCTATATGTTGCACGAAGCTGCGTGTTTTCAGAGAGACATCCCACCACCCTAGTAAAGCCCGCGAAACCGTTAGAACGCGGCATTGTAAACGTCATTTACGTAGTTATTTAGGGCATTTATGTAGTGTTACATCGCTCTCAAACAGGACATTAATTGCGAAGCCAGCTTTTACTTACACGTGACGTACAATTGTATAGGTTCCACGAAGCTGCGTGTTTCTCGAGAGACATCTAGTGACCAGTAAGGTGAAATGGGACCTTCTACCTTCTACGACGAGTTCGTAATGGGTGCCTACGAGGCAGATGTCTTCAGGCAAATAACAAACGCCCATTGTCAAGTTCACGAGGCATGAATGAAAAGCGCCTGTGAACATCCGCGCGTCGTCTGTGGAGCGTGCACATAGTTATGTATACGTGCGGGGTAACATCTCGAGCACGGCGAATAAAGGGGCGCTTTATGATGAAACCTCGCTCATGCATACGCCCGACCACGGCGTACAAAGACGCCACCCGCTCGACCAATGACTTGACAAGAGACCGCTGCTTCTGCCTTTGGGTTTGCTACAGACGCCACTAAAATCTCGGAGGCAGGGTACCGTGACTCAAGTTTGGAGTAGCCGCCGCAGTTGACGCTCGCAGCCGACCCTGGTGGAGAGGAGGAAAAAAGAGAGTGGCCGGAACCAGCTTCCCGGTTCGCGGCAGGCATCTGGCGGCAGTGCTCGCGATGGAAGTGTCAATCTCGGCGTTGTGCTGATGCGGGAACGCGTGCTCGAGAGCTTAAGACGTAGCAATGAGAGCCGAGCATTATGGCAACATGCGTATACGGTACGCTTCCCAAGGCGCTATGACGCCTCCTTGCCGTGCTCGTTGGTCCTGCAGGCGAAGCAGGCGATTTAGTAGGGACCGCGGCTGAGAGGTTCGCTTCTGGGCTGCGCAATTCGCTGCAACGTGACATGACGTGCCGCTGTTTCTGCGGCTTCTGGTTGCAGGAGACAAACCGTGTCTTCTGGTTATTCCCAGGGAATAATGAGGTCTCTAATTTATCGTCCTTAATTAACAGTCGAATGTAGATTGCAACATCGCGCATTCAAAAAAAGACTAATTCGCATTTTTTTTCTTGTTTATTTTTGATTCATTACGCACGGCAAGAGAACGCCGAAGTTAGGCTATTAAGGAAACAATGTACTACTTATTTATTTATTTATTTATTTATTTATTTATTACAATTTCTTTTTGTTTTGTTATATGACGTGCAAACCATGCTACCTTTTTTTCCATTACTTTCTTTTAATGGAGTCACCCATGGCACACAGCTCAAGTACTCACCTACGCATAAAGATTAGTTGAACGGAACATTACTGGCATGCCAAATGCCATGATGAGCTAGCAGTTAAACGAACAAAATTAAACAAATTTGCTTATTTGGTTAAGGACGTTAGCGCAAACGTTTGATCTGTTGAACCGCGAATGAATGAGAGAACGAAGAAACCGTGCGGGGATAAAGTCACGCCCATTTTGCTGAAACATTCAGACTAGCGCCAATTCCGTGGCAACAGCACCTGAAATGGGCGACAAAATGACGAGCGCTTCCTTTCTCTTTTTTCGTAATATTAAGCGAACTCCAAGTTACCTCGTAGCACATTTTGCGACAAAAATTTCCAGCTACATACTGATCTGAATTTTTCACTAAAGTTTATGCGGCTATCTCCTCTAATAAGAATAGTTAGACAGGCTTTTATAGGACTTCACGGCTCGACTAACTGGTTAGGGCCGATTACTATCAAGCATTGACCCCCTCTCAATAATTGACCAGAAAATGCAGAATCGTTCCGCCTGCTAACAAAGTATTATTTCGATTTCGATTCTTTAGCTGATTTGCTCGCCTTAAAAACGAACAAGCAAACAAACAAACTACATCTGTGAGTCGTTCTTGTTCCTAGTCTTGCAAGAAATTGCATCACCCCATGTGGCCTTTGAAGACTTCCGTTTTATATCTGTGTTTTCTTGCAAGGTTCACAATCAATTTACGTGGTATCATTTGGTTGAACATAGCGGCAATTCATTTTGATCAGTTAGTTACACGAAAATTCATGGCCTAAAAAAATTTTCGGGGCGAGAAGCACGAAAGTGATACTTGATATAATGGGAAGAAAGATGAACACAGTTCTCCTAACCTTGGCATCAAGTCTTGTATTCGCGCTGCTCGCTTAAATAATGGAATACTACCTCGCTCACCAAACCATGCTCCTGGAAAGTTCTTGTTTGTTTGTGTTATTATTGAATTTGTTTATTAAGGCGAATGCCTTAAGTGGATTGTTGTAATGGCTCGTACCAGAGAGGGAGAGAGAATAACTTTATTGAATTGGGGAAAGGGCGATAGGGTATTAGGAGCTTGATGGGTGGCACCCCAAGTCTAGGGCTCCACTGGCTTCTGCCGCTAGCCGAACGTGACCAAGAAGAAATGCTTCAAATTCATCAAATTCAAGAAGTGCCTTCTGCACTTTCGGGTCTGAGCTGGCGAGTTGTGCCTCCCATTGCTCCAGTGTGTTAGGTAGATTATGCCTAAGTAGGCATTGAAATTCGGTGGTCTATTTTAGCATCCCCATGAGATCTGGTACAAAGACGGTGGCGAGTCGCTAAAGCACGGACAGGCACGTCCGTACATCGTTGGGAAAATTTTGCTCAATCTTGATAAATTTGGATAGACCCCCGTTTGAATCCTGCGGAGATCTATTGCGTATTCCCCTTGCAAAGATGGGGGGGGGGGGGGGGGGGCATATCTTTGCCGCATGCCACGCTGGTGGGCAAGAATATCGCGTGGTGCCATACGTGCCGGATCGTTATCCTCCTCCTCGCGACGGCTTTCCTGTGAAGTGGCGGGTTGTGAATGGGAGAGCGATGGTTGCTCAGCTCGGTTCGTGAGCTCTCGAGCTAGAGCGTCAGCCCTCTCATTCTCCTCTAGGCCTGCGTGTACCAGACACCAGGCCAGTCTGTATGGATTCTTGAGCTCCTTTCCCAGGAGGTGGCTAACCTTGACAGGGAGACGGCCGTTAATAAAGAAGCGGCACACCTCCTGAGAATCCAAGATGATTGTGTTCTACGACGGCCCCGTCCATTCCCGGTCTTTGATTGCCAAGGCGATGCCGAAGCATTCTGCCTTGGAAATAGAGGACGTGATCAGGGAGGCGCTTGAGATTAGACTAGTCTTGTCAGGAATGGCTCATACCCCCTTAAACAAGCAAAGATGCTATGACTGAATACGAATGAAGAAACGAAAAGAAGTACGAAGGAAGGAAAGAAAGAAAGAACGAAAGAAGGAACGAAAGAACGAACGAAAGCAGAAAGAAAGAAAGAAAGAAAGAAAGAAAGAAAGAAAGAAAGAGAGAGAGATGAAAGAAAGAAAGAAAGAAAGAAAGAAAGAAAGAAAGAAAGAAAGAAAGAAAGAAAGAAAGAAAGAAAGAAAGAAAGAAAGAAAGAAAGAAAGAAAGAAAGAAAGAAAGAAAGAAAGAGCAAATGCGAAATGAAAGGCAGGGAGGTTAACTAGGACTGAGCCCGGTTGGCTACACCACACTGGGGTAAGGAAAAAGGGGAGAGAAATAATCAAAGAAAAGAAGAAATAACCTTTAGGTAGTGCATTAGCTGCTCGCATGTGTCGTTGAGGGGGTCAACCTGCAACGCCATACGTTAACTTTACACAGCAGCTCGTTATGTCTTGCAAGAAGTCTGACCCCTACGATCGTATAACTTAAAGGGAAGCTGAAACACTTTTCGAAAAAAACGAGTTCTCTGCGGCATTCTGCAGTTTTGAGTCCCCTGAACACGAATATCTGGTTCAAAAAGGGCGGAAACAAACGCAAGCGGCTGTTTTTCCAAGAAAACGCGCACCAGCGCCTCAGGGCATCGCGCGAACGCCGCTGTTGCCCGTGATTGGTCGGGGCCGCTGTGACGTCGTTGGCGGTAGTCGCCGGTCGGCGCCGCCGCATGTCTCCGTTTCAGAGCGTAGCACCATTCCTTTCTCTCTGGTAGCACGCGGTTCGGCTGTTCTGGCTTCATAGCTGAGTTGCAAGATGGAACGTTCTCGCTGTCTCCGACAGCTTGTATTGTCCCCGTACATGTTTGAACCCACAGCCGATACGGAAAACGATGGCGGCAACAGAGTCAACGACGATATTGAGTGTGCCAACAGCGAGAGCGATGTGTGCACCTTCTCGCGCGCTAGAAATCTTAGCTGGTACGCATGTTTTTGTTTTTTTTTTCCATGTAGCTGCACGTTGCAATGACGGGAGAAAAAATGCGCTAAAGTGTCACTGGGAACATGCTGCTGGGAGAATGCTGAAGCACTAACTTCTCATTAGATTTACACGGGTGCAATTCCGCGATGTCAAGCACCTTGCCGCTGCTTGTCTAAAGTCCCGTGGTTTTTTCAGCGTTGATACACGATCGCGAACATAAGTGCCGCGTTTTCAAAGCGCGCACATGCAGTGCTGTGAGGTACAGTCATGGAAGTTGCTTATCATACACATCCAGAGATGACCAGAGGTATTATATGTGCAATATTCATACTATGGTTCGACGACTTTGCGAGTGTGGCTCGATCAAGAATCGGTATGCGTGCTCCATGCTAGTGTTGACATAAATATATTAGGCAGTTTTAGCACCGCCGTGTGGTAAACACGATAACTGAACCGTACGTCGAATGTCACTAGGCAAGCCTACACTCCATTTGATACCTCAGGTGCATCGCTGTGGAAGCTACGCTCGAAGTCCGGTCACCAAAATTTATTACTGCGCGCGTTTCCGTCTATGCTTCGCAGCGTGCCAGCGGCGTTTGCTCGCGCGAGCATGCACGTGAAGCTGCCGCGACGGGCTGCAATTAAAAAATACCGAAAAGAATTTTTTTTTAAAAGAACGTGTTAGCAGCCGTATAAGTACACGGATGGTTTCTATGGGTAAATTCTTTTTTTTTTTTTTCATTCCGAACTGAGCTTATATATGGAAAGCTTTCTGAAAAATCGGGTCAAGAAACACCGAACTTTTTCTAAGTGCGAACGCAGCCACTGCAAGAAGTATCTCAAGCCTCCACAGCGTTGCACCTGATGTATGAAACGGAGTATAGCAACGCTAGCAACAACGCGTTTTCGCATTTGTCGTAAGGCTATCCGGCTACGCTAAAACTGTGTTACCAGACGTTAATGGCTGCAAATGTTCGTATTTCTCCACTGCATCAATGTGGGCCTAATCACGCTTTCATTAAACTAGGTGCACCTGCATGTGCTGCGTATTGATGGAAGATGAAGAGAACTGCTTGTGCTGCCAGGAGGTGCAAGAGATTAGGAAAAAACAGAAGCGCACGCAGTGCGTAACAAGTTCAAGACAATTCAGGACTGTGTGCCTCAGCAGGGCAGTACTGGAAGTGGCACTTGCCCAGAAAGGAGTCGAACCGGCTGGACAAGGCAAGAAGTTTACACACAGGTGTGAAAATGATACGGCCAATGGAAAAAGAGTGATGCAAAAGCATTTTTTTTTACAGGCAGTTGAGGTATGCAGCATACCGCCAGTTTGTCTGGCTAGTATGGAAAAAGTTGGGAAAGAAGAACCGTCGAATTCTGCCAAGCTGTGTACTTGAAGTTGTTCGGGCTTCAGTCGCGCCGATTTAATTGGAATACCGATTGCCCGCATCGTTGTCAAGCTCCGATGATAGTCACTGTCGCGGAAATGGTCCGAGCACAGCACAGTTGATTTCGTCGGCACGAACTTATCTCTCCTCACCGCACGTACCCACTGCGCTGCAAGCTTCTTTTCCTTCGGGAATTTGTGAAACACCACATCGTCTCGCCCGCCTGTGTTCGCGCAGCCGAATGCTGCACAGAACGAGGGCATGTTGGGCGCCCTTGGCTGTAGGCACTCACGCAGCATAAAAGGAAGGAACAGTTTACGAAAATCGCAAAACAAACGTGAGCGGCGGCGGCGGCGGCAGATCTCTCGTAGCGTCGTTCAGTAAAGCGCAGGACGGAAAGAGGCATGCCAGCACATGTCAGCACGCCGGTCCGCAGCTCGGCTGGCTCGGTCTCCGCCCATGACGTCACTCTCGCCGGTTCTCTCCTCTGCCAACGTCCTCACCCGGCGCTCCGGGAAGCGATGGGGGCGTGTCCGCGCGGATGATTTAGAAAGCGATTTCCGCCCGTTATATTAACAACACGAAAAAAAAAATTTCAGAACCGTAAATTATTAGGTCTGTTCTTCCCAATCCCAGCATTTCATAGAAATTGAAAACCGTTTCAGCTTCCCTTTAATGCGTTACCAAGTGGTCAGCAGGCTTTCGCTTCACGTGTTGCAGGAGTGTAACATGCTACTGAACGTTTTTGCTGAACGTCTGTCATCTAGCAAGAAAAAGCGTATGTAAATCATACGCCACGAAGTGCTACAATAGCATTACACTCTCCGTCACACAGTCCTGCTACTGAATATTTTGTGTTTATGAATTATTCACATTGAACATGCGCCAAAGAGAGAGAGAGAGAAAGAAAGACAAAAGAAAGACAGGGAGGTTAACCAGAGATTATCTCCAGTTGGCTGCCCTGTACTGGGGGAGGGGCAAAGGGATGCGATAGGTGAGAGAGAGATAAAAAAAGAAATCCCGACAACACCACACACACACGCACAGACGATGCACACGAACTGTTCCGGCGTGTGGGCGCTGTCACGCAGTCTGCGAAGGCGCTCCTCACTCCTACTCAGCCTCACTCGTACATGGCAAGGAAGCGCAGTCGTCAACCTAGCCACTTATTTTAACTGTAAATGTGGATACGCCCAAAATATAACATCTTGTTAGTATACAGCACCGACGTACTTTTGAAAACTTTTCGCTCCTGCATATCAACGAGCTTACGCAAAATATATGCAGCGCCTTATATGTTGTGCTCCTTCGGCCCAGATGAATAAATATGCAGAATTCGCGTTTTTACTATTGTAGCCAGTAATATTTTCCCACGTACATTCGGTACAGCATTGTAATTCTGCTAGACGATCGAAAACACAACTTTCCTGCAATCAAACTAACCGGGCGTCAAGGTCTTAACCAAAAATAAACTGGCAGCACCGAAATCTATCTCAAAAATTTGCATAGGTGCTAACTACGGGGAGTGCTCGGAAGCCCCCTCCCCTCTCCCACTTCTTCTTCCTCCTGGCGTGCCGATTTGTCATTGCCAGGATTCTGTCATCCATATTTGCGGCTGCTTTAAGTTGTCCCTAACTTTTCCCTTGTTAAATCTTTCAATGACTAAAGGCTTGACACTATCAAAAGTAAAAAATACGCTAATTGGCATGGAAGCATGGCTAAGTTCAGAGTGCCAACTGCTGGGACACAAACTAAGGCACAATAAAAGACACTACACGGCATTAGCGCGGTGTTGTGTCTGTTCTTGTGCCTTAGCTTGTGTCCCAGTAGTTCACGCTCTGAATTCAGCCATGACACGGTATTGTTGGCGCGGGTGGGCTGCACTCCTTATTAATTCATAGTTTCGTTTAAATTATGCGAATGCGAATATTAGAGGGAAAAGCGCAATATAGAGCAATTTAGCAACCTAGCCATAATTTGCAATGGTATGACTAGCTTCAATTTATAGCGAAGAAATATGACGCTAAATGTTCACATTGTTTGCACCATTGCTCTGCAAGCTTTTACAGTGAAGTCGTTAGTGTGACCAGCAGCACTTGAAAATTTATATCCGTGTACTAACGGTGTCCTGGTAGAACTAGATAATTCACGGAGTTCATGTTTAAAAGGAGACTAAAGAAAAAGAAAAAGGCTATTTGAACTGCATTAGCTAACTACGCCCCTGAACACCAAAAAAAAGCTACTCTTTCCCCGAGACCGACGCTTGGTAAGCCAGTGGCGACGCCACCTTAAAATTCCCGATCCAACAGGCCCATGACGTCATGAATTTTTGACAGCGTATGCTTGAGCCTAATTATGTTTTTCTTGGTAAACGCGGACTACACTGCATGCTAAATGAACCAAAAACAGAATATAGCAAGTTACAAAAAATATCACCTCACCAAAACGGCTCAAACGAGATGAAAGACTTTGAAATACGCGACATTACCCTGACGTACAGGCCCTGGGGGTTCCGCTGCGAAAATAAACAAAAAAAATATTATGTCTGCACTTCAAATGTTCTCCTAATATTAAACCTATTACCGTGAAATAAGTGAAACTAGTATTGTTCATGGAGACATTTTAGATCTAAACTGATTGTGTGTTTCTCTTTAGTGTCCCTTTATTATTGTTATTATTTAAGGCACACTGATGGGACAGTCGATAATTCCCGACTTAGTTGCGCACTCAAAAAAAGAAAAGTAAACACAGTTGACTGAGAACCCTTTTTTCAAATGTGCTGCTTATAACGGAGTTATATCTGGAGGGGACGCTGGGAATGTTATCAGCAATGCACAGAAAAAGGAAATTAAAGTGTGTAGGGTAATTAAAGGATAAATAAAAATGACTATACATTTGTTTATTACCTGTGCAGTGGCTAATAAAACTCTCACAAAGCTTCCCCGCTTCCCTGAAAGAACCAAAGGCGGTAGCAATTCTATATTGGCAGCGAATGAGGGACACGTTATGGGTGACGTGCACCGGAAAATTCACAAGCGTATTTTACGAACCGCTTAAGAAGTTTCCCTCATGTCCTAAAAGAAGTCAAAGTGCCACAAAGTTGAGATTCTGAGTAAACAAGTGGCTATATTCAAGGGTTGCTTGGAGAAAGCTTCGAGAGCGTCAGTCCATTACAGCCGTTGCGAAGAACTCCTTAAGCAAATGCTCGAAGATATTATATGACCGTTATCAACTATATTTCCCGCTGTACGAAGAGAACTCTACGTACCGCCACGCTGCTATTTGGTGAAAATAAGGGGCATGTTACGTATAATGTGTGGCGAAACGTTAGCGATTCTGGCCTAGTTATAAGCTTTGGAAATAAATAGTCAACTCTCATAGTACCGATATTTTCATGCGTTTACGATGTTTTTGATGCGTGAACAAAGCTTCCAGAGCGTCAGTTAGGTACAGCCTTTGCGATAAACACCTTAAGCAAGTGCTCAAAATGGTTATATGGAAAGCTTGATATGTTTTCCTGGTGTCTTCAGTGATTTAAACGAGGTATATCTCGTCCATATTTTGTGAAAATAAAAAGAATGTTCCGGGTAATGTGTAGGCGAAGTACAAAATATGTAGGTTAATTACAGTCTTTGCAGTAAGTTACAGATCCAAGCGCTCCGGAGCGGTATAGGTTTGTTTTACGAATGGCGTATAATTCAGCCCATTGTACCGTGATATTTGTAGATGCCAGCAAGATCTAATTTGCTACAAAAGAAAAGGGGGAGGAGTTGACGTCATGGTCCACAGATGCTAAGTGAAACACGTGTTGGTAAATTATAGTCATTGTAAAATTTGCTTCAGCAGGTTCATCAAAGCGTTAGTAGGTTGTTATGTTCGCCGTTTACCAGTGTCTAAGACTCATTATCCCGGCGCTGCGGAAGTGAATGTTCAGCGAAGCTGGTGAAAACCAGCAGTATGGCTGCTGAGGGGGGGGGGGGGGGCTATGCACTGCTTTATTGCTTTAGAGGAATGTTAGTAACGGTAACTTAGAGTAATGTGAGCAATGGCAATTTTGACAGCACACAGCTACCCATAGTTATGCTGAAACATCATTGAAATCAGTTCGTAGGCTGGTTCTTTTATATATGAAGGGTTAGGGACGGGTCACTCCCCACGTCACAAGCTGTTGTCGACGCGGTAACTTGCGCAACAGTAATCTTTAGTGGGAAGCATACGCGGGGATCACTACGTGATTCACATTGTTATCAGGAGCGCCTTATAAAAAATTATTTGGTTCGGATGATTGTTTTGTGCTTCCTTATTGAAACGTATGCTGTTCTGTATGTTGCATGCCTGATTCCAAAGATTGTGTGCACTGTTCACTTCATTTTACTGAGTGCTTGAAGCATGTGTCTTACGAAGGCACGAACCACTGCTCCTGGCTGGCACTGCCACCGGGATCGGCCCAAGTTTTTGCTAACGGATGCGGACGCAAAAAATGTCGACCACCGAAAGGCTAACAGCTTCGTTGTAATGATTGTGCATGACAGCAAGCCCACACTGAGGGGAAGTGTGGCCCATATTAGGCATGATGCGTTAAAAATGTTTAACGTTTCTGGTATAACTACAATAATTTTAGGTAACTAGTGATATACTCGATCGTTTTATACCTATTTCCATGCGTTCCACGAGACACGTTATGTTTACCTGATGACTTCAGGTAAATAACCGAGGTGCTTGTTTTGTATTTGGTGAAAATAATGGAAAATAATCCGCAGGCAAAGTTCAGAGTGTGTGGGTGAATTTCAGCCCTTCGAGTAAATTACGTACGCGTGTGCTCCGGATTGCCACAATTGTGTTTCACGAAGGGCGCTGAATTTAGCCCACCGTCCTACTACTGCCACCGAGACGAAATTTGTTTTTAAAGAGGGGACAGAGGGAGGAGGGGGATATTATAGCCAACGTGCATGCGCAGTTGAATGTGTGTTCATAAATTACAGCCTTTGTAACTACAACCAATGCCATTTATCGAGTGCTCAAATGAGTTCTGCGGCTCTTATCCGCTATGTTTCCCAATATTCTAAGAAGGAACTACGTCACACCGTGTTCATGCCTGGTAAAAATTGAGAGCGTGTAGTTTGAGATTTTTGGCGAAACGCTGACGTTTGTAGCGTTATTAGGAGCTTTGCGAATAATCACTGAACCGTAGCATTCTCTTTCTTTTTTTTCATGCCTCCTGGGGTGCACTCAATGAACAAAACGCGCCACCTTGTTTATAGTTGGTGGATATAAAGGAAAGGTTATGGGTGATGGGTAGGTAAAGTTTCAAACTGTGTCATTCAATTAAAGCCTAGAATGTAGCCCGCCATCCTGGCAAAACTGCAAGCCACTGAAATAAAATTCTGTCTGATGGGGTCATAGGGCTGATGTGCATGGCAAGTTTAAATTATGTGGGTAAAGTACAGCCCTCGCTGACAATTCTTGTAGAGGGAGTGACAACAACAGTTGGGTGAGTTGGTGCAGTAACAACATGAAGCAGCTCTAAAGGCGATCGCAAAGAGAAGTAACAAATGCATTTGAGTGTTGGAACCTGTTATATGTGAGGAACAGCGCAAACGGGCGAATCCTATGCTGGAAACGTATTGAAGTCCGTGGTCTAATTGCAAGCAGCTGAGATTCATAATGCAACTGCTAAAAAAAACGACTCGCTGGTAATTGGACTGCTGTTCTGCGAGATCTGAGAAGTCTGCAGTCTGTTTTTGACTTATGGAAGAACCTGCAGACTTGAGTAATAATTACTCTGGAGTCATTTTAATGACGCGGGAAATAGGCGCGACTGATATGTGTCTCTGCATCATTGCTTCTTTTTTGAACAGGCAACTCTAACGGCTCACAAAGTAACTGTTTAATTATTTGCATTTATCAGAGATAAAACATCACGGGTGTGACGTCAATGGTGGTAGTCAAGTGGGTGTGCACGAATGCGCTCCGAGAGGTAGTGCGTGACTTTGTCTTGTTTTTAGCGAAACTCATGCTGAGTGTAAAAAAAAAGAAATGTCGCAGTTTCGCCCGAAAGGCGAAGCAGCTATTGGGAGAGCAAATTAGTAGACAGTTAAGCGAAGTAAGCATAGTAGCTTTATCGGCCGTATAAACTTGGAAACATCCGCTTACCAAGTGAATTAGCAAGCTTGGTGTCTGCGCGCAGAAGCAAACACGAACACATCACACTCGATGAGCGTGGACACTCGCTGTAAAAGCGCTGGCATGAGCAAGCGCGGGAACAGCAGGATTTAATTAATTTAATTTAATCTAATATATGGGGTTTTTCGTGCCAAAACCACTTTCTGATTATGAGGCACACTGTTGTGGAGGACTCCGGAAATTTCGACCACTGGGGTTCTTAACGTGCACCTAAACTTAAGTACACGGGTGTTTTCGCATTTCGCCCCTTTCGAAATGCGGCCGCCGTGGCCGGGATTCAATCCCGCGACCTCGTGCTCAGCATATCATATTGCCCGCAAATACAGACCGGGATAGCGGAAGAAAACACAAAAACGACGCGGGCGGTAAACACCAACTAGGCCAAACTGAAGTTATGCGTGCTCAGCAGCCCAACACCATAGCCAGCGAACAAGCACAGCGGGTAGAAGCGACCTTCGTGGTGTCTATCGCTTCAACGCAGACAGCGGCGAGAAAACAGCACGCACAAAGGTATCAGCCGTCTCTAGATCACTTTCAAGATCGCGCGCCGCCGTGCAAAGTACGCAGCTGTTGGCGGAGTAGAAACCCTCCCCTCCCTTCAGCGCTGCCCCCCCCCCCTTTCCTCCGTTTCAAGCGCGAGATTGAGCCTCGATCGTCAGTTCCCCGTGCACCCGGTCGCGAAATACGCAGTTGCAGCGGGAGCACAACGCCGCCCCACCACCCATCCACCCTCCCTCCCATCACCACGCGGTGTTTCGCTCGAAGGAAAATGGCGCGCTTACTCTACGCCTTCCTGCCTCGCGCACGCCACGTTGAGCCGCGATCGTCGATTCCCCTCGTGTGCTTTCACTCGCACATGCAGCATACGGCGCGCGGCAACGGTATTATCGCCTTTGGACTTCATACAGAACATCATGGCGCCGCTGACAGCAACCGCGATAATGGCCTAGAATGTCCATATAATTGCTATCGCCATAAAGGGGGAAAGAAGACAAGCGAGAAATGTTGACCGGAACGGCTTTATGTGTTAAAATATACGTCGAAAAACTGCAAGAATGGCCGGTAGACGAGCAAGGTGACTAGAAAACGTGGGCGGGGGAGGTGTCACATCGTCTAGATAACATAGACAAGTGGATCATTTATGGCAACGAAGTAGAGAGTCCATCATTCGCTCGAAGGTTGCCGGGGTATTACGAAGGGCGAACAACAAACTTTGAATTGACAAAACCCCCTCAGTGCTGGGATTGACAGCAAGAAAACTGACTTCTGGTTGCACAACAGTGCAGTTGAGCAACTTCGAGTGAATGCGCATGCATCAAAAAGAAAGCAATGCCTTTCTTGTCAGCCATTATTTTCACGTTGGCGTCATGCCTGTCGAAAGACTACACAAATACCGGAGGGTGTCATCACATGGTGCCTTGTAAATAAACATGCGTATTCTCTCTCTCCTACTCTCTTTATTGATAGCGTAGAAGCACCATTTAAAAGCATCACGCCCTCTGTCATTGATTTCGTGTGCTTGCTGCAACAGCGCTAATTACAACATTCAGATTATCAGTTTTTGTTGCTGTCGTTGTGCGGTCCTTTCAGTCCGTTGGCACTACGTCGAGTCCCAAAACAGAATGGTTCTTGCTATGTAGTTGTTGACGGTGTTGCCGTGGAGGTCATTTAGTCCCTTTGGTTTACGGCTGCACAAAACAAAAAAAGAAAATAAGGTACAATCGTGAACTGAATCTTAACTATCCATGTGAGAAAAATAGCAGCCCAAATGGGCAACAGCATATAAAAAACCACCCAAAAGAAAAATAAACAGGTCGGATCATTCCAACTGGTAGTCACAACTGGCACGACGTACATACAACACGGCATACATATTAAATAGCGCCTAAAACACGGACTAGGAAGAGTACTGGACCAGCACTGACTGCCAACAACATGATTATTGAAACCTGAACAAATATATACTATTAGCAATGGGCTGAAATAGAGAAAGGAAGAAAAGGAAGGCAAGTCATCGTCAATCTACTCTTACTGCGCATGCGCCACAAACGTAAAGCTATATAAATGTAAAATAGACAATGTGGACACAATTCAACTAATTAACTTCTGAGGAACTGAGGTTCCTTATCGCAAAGAGCTAGAGAAGTGGCTCTTCCTTGTCCGTGTTCTTTGGCGCTTCTTAAAATAAATGAATGATCAGTACAAACTAGATCGTGCCCAAATCCTCCAAAGATAGCGTAACAAAGTTCTGAAGAGAGCTGGCGCTTAAGTCAGATGGCGCTAGGCAAATTTCGTTCAGGTATATGCGGCACACTACAGTTAGCGTTGATAGTGTTTCATGTCATGTCTACATTGCAATTATATTACTATACATTTCTGGTAGTTTTATTTTCGTTACTGCTTATCTTCGCTTACGCAGTGGCTCTGCAAATTCGATGGCAATAAAGTTATGCAGCTTGTATATCGTGCTAACAAGGACAACGCTTTTTTCTCGTTAACGCGATCGACGCTGTCCTCACTTGATTGATATTTAGTTATTTATAAAGTTATTTAGCTATATATTTAGTTTATTTATTTAGTTATTTATTTATTTAGTTAGTTAAGATGGAACACATTTATTATTGTTCCGCAATGTAACTTGTGTATATGATAATTGACAAATATAAAATACTCTTACGTCGGATGCAGGCAAAATTAACTAGTGCTGCAAAACGGGTTTATGCATTGAAATACATGAGATTATACAGGGTGCCCCAGCTAAATTTAGCTAGGGTTTAAAAAATATGCCGGTCCACTTAAGACAACGCGACCAAATGTAAGTTGCTGATTACTCCATAGAGTAAGCCACAGTAATTTTTGTATTCTGGTTAATTGCATAATTTGTCAAGAAGAATTAACCAACTTATGAAGCAATGTATTTAGGCAAAAATTCCAAATAAAAGCTGTAGAGCGCTTTGCAAAATGCCTTATTAAACAGTATCTAACTTTCCATCTATCAGATATTAATGTTTTCCCGCTTAGTTCAGATGTCCGAGAAATATATATATAAAAAAAAAACACGGGACTCGACCGCTCGCGCGTCTTGACTGCAACGCTCCCAAACATTTCTCGTACAAAGGAACATTGCATCTAGCAGGGCGTGCTGCCGCTTAAAAGGCGACAGGGCAGTGACGCAGGCGTTGGCTGGGCGGTTTACGCCATTTACGCGACGATAGCAATAAACAGAAGTGGCGGCAGCACACCCGGCTAAATGCTATGTCCGTCTGTACGCGGATTGTTTGGGACCGCTGAAATCACGGCGCGCAAGCGGACATGCCACGTGGTATTCTTGTACGTATTTCACGGGCATCTGCAGTAAGCGGGAAAACACTAATGCCTAATAGATGGAAAGTTGGAAACTGTTTAGTCAGACGTTTTGCAAAGTGCTCAACAGCTTTCTAATTGGACCTTTTTCCTAACTTCGTTGCTTCCAAAGTTGCTTAGTTAAGCTTTACTAATTATCCAATTAAGCAGAATACAAAGATAGTGCGATTTACTGCATACCATAGTCAGCAACATGCCTTCGGTCGCGTCGTATTAGAGGGCATCGGCATATTTTTAAACTCTGGCTAAAGTGTGTTTGGCGCAGCATAGTCTTAGCCGCTTTTGCACCATTAAACCACATTTAACTAACTAACTGGTTAAAATTAGCTGGGGCGCCCTCTATACAGTGGTGCCTTTGCTTATCTGCACGGTTTATGACGAGTAGTTGTGACGTGCTATCGGAAACGGGATCGGGCTTAGTACGCCACGGGTTATCACAAATACAAAATGTATACAAAAACTTAATACACAAGTAGTACAGTGTACGCACCAACTATACCCCGGCAGAACAGGGCTTCTTACAGGAAAAGTTGGTGCGGCGTACTGTAAGTTCTCTTTAACGGCGCGATAAGAAGTGAACACTGACAACAACAAAGCACGAAATCACCTTATGAGCATCGCGTTCTCTGTGTGGTGCCCGTTTTCGTGCCGTTAAAAAGAATGCACAGTATACCACGGGCGTGGGCTGTTAGGCGATAACTACTTTCACATGATTGAGACGTCTCCAACAATGCGTCACGCATGCGCAGATACCCACGCGAATCGGGCTGTTATCAGCGCTCTCAGAGCATCGATGTGAGATGTTCGAGCGCTATACCTTAGGCTATGAGCGTCCAGCGCAAGCAACCATCAACCGAAATTGTCCAAGGCGAGCAGAGACAAGAGACACTTCTTGCCAAGCCCGCAAAGTGCGCGGGGCATGAAAAGCGAACGTAAAGATGTTAAGTGCCCGCGCGATAACGGGCGAGCCCATGATTTTCACTCACTACAGCTGCAAACGCGTAATGCTCTGAAGCACGTGAAATTAATATTGTTTCACAATGTTTACTTGCGAATTTCAAAACTCTGACATCGTGCACATCTAACGCTGATAGGATGGTGTGAAAGCCGCGACTGCATCAAATATCAGAGACAGATCTCAAACTGTGCACTCAAAACCACGCAGCACCTTTCATAAATATCGTCGCCTACACAACTTTTTCCCATTAAACAATGCAGCCGGGTGAGATCCACTTCTCTTCAGTTTTTTTCTGCGACGAACAGAAAAACAGTCAACATTACCATAGGCCAGTTCAACTAGTATAAATATATTACATTTGTCACCACCACGTCCAACACAGAGAAGATTAAGTGATAGCCAAGAATGCTCGGAACTATCACGTTGTCATGTCGGTGTTTTGAATTCGCGTTGACACATCACGAACACAATCACGAAACAGATAGTCATGTACTCAATAAATTCTGTCAAGGAAGCAACTCACCCAATCTGGCTTGATGCACAGGGCTGTTGCCACAATAGGCACATCATCCCACGTGGTAGGGTGCTGCTGGCCGAGGCGTGTCGACAAGAGTTCTGACATAGTCGTAATATTCGCACGTGCCTTCAACGCTGAACTGTCCTCTTGCCATTCCTTCCATTTTCATCGAGGAAAACACCTCCAGAAAAAGCAGTGGTCGCCACCGCGAAAAGCATACAAAGATGAAAGTGCAGCAACCCGCAGCCGATATACGTTAACTAAACGCGATTATCATGGCTAGAACGACTGCCGCACACAGCCGAACCGACTGCCTCTCACTGCCTCGTTTACCGTGTCCTACGGTGTCTTCACCGCAGCGCCCTAGTCCTAGAGGAGGACACGCTCAAGGTGACCCGTCCGGGAAAGAGAAATACTCTCTTCTCGCATAGTGTTCTAACGAGCAAAACTTTTTTTCTATCGTGTTTTCTCCATCAGTGGCAGCACCGGGGAAAAACTTGGAGGGATGAAGATGTGGTTGTGGCGACAGCGAAGGCAGTGGCCATGCAAATTGGTTTGGAGTACTCCTATCCTGGATCTGGTTAGGTTGTAATCATTGGCAGAAAAAAGCACAAAAGAAAGGGCTTTTCGCACCTTCGGAGCGTAGTAACAGGTCGAACCAGGAATAAAAATGTAGGTCTCAAGAAACTAGAAGCGAAATTTGTTGAAGAGTAGGTAAATGTAAACGTGTTTTGCACAAATGCAGCTGGTCGTGGATAGTATATTGTTATAAAGCCAGCTATATATATTTGGGTATTCGTGAAAGCAGAAGAGGGTTGTAAACAGAGCATCACCAAAGAAATGGTACATACGTCATAACAATAGCGACTGGCTCGTTGGCTCGTTGTACATGGCTCACATGGCTCGTTGGTTCTATAACTCCAAATCGATTATGAGTCTCCCCTGAAATGTTACTATAATGTTCAGATTAGTAATGGAAACAAGAAGTTAGCTAAATAAATCGATTCTTACCGCATCTTTAACTCTATAATGTGAATCGTTTCTGGCCACACACAAGGCACCTATATAGTGGTATGTAGGCAGTTGCCTCGTCATATTTCGGGCATCTTCAAAAAAAAAAAAAAATAACGTGTTTGATGCTGCGATCAAACCAGTCACACCAAGCGTAAAACTTTGTTGGTCTCCTCCTTGGACTACAAACTTTTTTATTGTGATAGCAATTATACGAACAGTCCAGACGCATTTTTGTCATTGCCGTCACCGTGATGTGCCGTATAAAGTCCAAGGACGATAACAGCGTCGCGGCGCAGCGTATGCTGGAAGTGCTAGTGAAAGCACGCGAGGGGAGCCGATGATCGCAGCTCAATCTGGCGCGCGCGTGGGAGTAAGGAGGCGAGCAAACGCACCGTCTTCCATCGCGCGAAAGGTCGTGGGGAGATAGATCGGGAGTAGGGGAGTGGGGGTGGCGTTGGGCTCCGGCAGTAACTGCGTATTTCGCAACCGGGTGCAAGGGCAAATGGGGATGTATTCTTCTAGAAACATTGCGACGATATTATCACCTTCACCACGCCTTTGCTATCGGCGTGCGCTGACTGGCTGTTTTAGCAAGATCGAAAAATGAATAGGGCTTTCTAGTAGTTTCGGGCTACGTCAATTTTACGTCGCGGTGTTGTTTGGTACTCCCAACATACATTGAATAAACCAACACGTCAACACGCGCTAAGGAACCTCCTCCGTAGTACCTAGGCAGAGTCAGGTATTCAAGGAGCAAAAGCCCCCAGATTTTCTCCCTTACGCCCGCTCTTACTCGCACCTGCGCACAAACGCCTGGCGATCCCTCAAATGAACGTCTCGTTTTCCTCGCACGGTAAGATGTCTCGCGTGTTATGAAGCGTTCGAGAGCGCGTGTTGCTAGTGCTTGCTGACGTCACGAGTAAGCAGCCTGTCATGCAGCGGGTTGACTTATAGAACGCGACTATCACCGAGGCGATAATATCGCCGAGAGAGAGAGAGCGAGAGAAAGCACCCGTATTTGCACCCGTCAGAGAGTATGGGTGATCGGGGTAAAGCCCCTTCGGGGTGAGACGCAGCTCCCCCTATCACCGTCTACCTCCTCCTTAGACGTCGGCCGTAATTGGTTGGCTTCCGGCGGTGGTTTGGGCTTGACCGATGACTTGTGTTTGGGATTGTTCTTCCTGGCTACGGAGGGAGGATTCCCATGATTCTTTGTTCCCATGTAGACCGTTTAGCGCTGGGCAAGCCCAGAGCATGTGATTTAGAGTCGCTATGCCTTCACAGTTTTTGCATTTGGGAGAGTGCACCTCAGGATGCCATTTGTGTAGGATATACGGGTTTGGAAAGGTACCTGTCTGCAATTTTCGCCAAATTACTTCTTTCTTCGTTGTGAGAGATCTATGGGGGGGGGGGGGGGGGAGAGATGGATCTCCTGTCCATTCCATAGCGTTCTAGAATTTCTCGCTATGTGGTGAAGTCTCGCTTTTTGGATAGGGAGTATTCTGCCTGCGCTGGGGCAGAGTGTGTGAGTCCTCGGGCGACCTCGTTGGCGATCTCGTTCCCTGTGAGTACACTATGGGTGAGTGATCGTCTCAGAATACATCTCCTGGTGATCGCGGCTCAACCTCGCGCGCTAAACGGAGGAAATTGGGGAGGCAGCGCGGGAGGGAGGGGGTGGGGGGAAGAGCCACTCCTACTCCTCCGGCAACTGCGCCCTTTGCGCGGCGGCCCACGGTGGCGCGCGCCGTATATTGAAATCGATCTGCAAACTGCTCATCTCTTTGTGCGTGCTTTTTTTTGCCACTGTTTGCGTTGAAGCGATATAAAGCACAAAGGTCGCTTCGCGCTGCTGCTGCTGCCACGTTTGCTCACACCAGCGTTTTCGCAGTATGAGTCCGCATTCATAGAGTGCGATGCAATCATGTTTGCCTGTGCGCGTTGAACATCATCATTGTTGTCTGTTTCCACACGAACACCGTCGTTGTCGGTGACATTGTACCGCCTTTGTAGTTCTCAACGTGCCATCCTCGCTATCGTTCCGTCGCCCATGTCATCAACCTTCAACGTTGTTTTGTTGTCGTGATGATCGTAACCTTCCTGTAGTTTGGCCAGCGGCCGCTGGTTTGGGTAGCACGGTTCCGTGGTTTTTCATTGAGCGGCGCTCGACCATTCCCGGACCGATTTCAGAAAGTCTTTAATAGGATTGACAATCTCGGGATAGTTCACGCACTTTTCTGGATTCTGGTCTCTGTTTTCACACCAACCTGGGTTGCTTTGTAGTACACTGCCAAATGAATGGAACCTCGGGCTGCTGTGGTGATGAAACCATGTTTCAAACCAACCATAGGACTAACTTGAGTGGCTGAGTATGTGACATTGGGTGTATGCCACTCTTCAACGAGCCTATTTGGCTCCAACTTGGGCCACGGAGTACACTGAGTACTTATTACGTGCGGACTGGGTATGCGCCGCTCTTGAATGTCTAAAAAAAGTGCTTTAAAATTTCTCCGTTGCGTAGTGGAATCTTACCTGTGTCATATATATTCATACAATCATGTTCAAATAGATATTATGACACGTGCCACGCGTGGCCTTCGTGGCAGAGCTGCTAGATGGCGCAGCGTACCCAGTGAGATGCACTGGAGAGAGAGTCCGGCTTCATACATGGCGTCACACGCGACGCGTTTCGGCAGCAGCAACAGGGTGGGTCGCCACACTACCTCAATATTGCTTCACTGCTTATCGCATCGACGTCAACATCCATTGTGAGATGAGTTCTGCCGTAAGTTTTATTTTTGAGAGCTGTTTGGTCATTTCACAATGACCCTCCGCTATCACTACGTTCACCTGCCTTGGCGATTCACTCACCACGGCGTTGCGCACGAGATCGTGGGTTCGATATATCGCCGCGGCAGCCGTATTTCTGTGGAGCCGGAATACAAAAAATGCCCGTGCCGCGGGTGCATTTTTAAATAATTCTAGGAGCTCTCAATAAATTCAGTAGCCTTCACTACGGCGTCCTTCATAAGCTACCTACTCTGCCATTTCGCGACGTTTAACCCCACTGTACGTTTGAATTTTATGTCCGACATCACGAATGTTTTGGCATCCGCTCTTAAAAACAGTCCTTGTGTAAAACAGTGTTGCGAATGTATTCTGCTTGCACAAAGCTTTGTCTTTTTCGATTTTTTAAAGAAGAGCATTGGACAGTGTTTTACTCACTGAACCAATTAAACCAATATCATCTGTGCGAGAATTACATTTAAGTTTAACCGGCACTTTTTGCTTCTCTATGAATGCGTCTTCATAAATTACAAAAAACGTATGACTTCAGGGCTATCTTTTTCTTTTGTTACACGCTTCCTTTTCTTTCGACACAAACTTAAATTTTGCTCTGCTTTAGCTTAGGGGAGACTTGAGGCGACAGTTTCCATCTTGAGAAAATTGCCATCGCTCTGTTTTTTCTCAGGTCTAATAAGAGTGCTGTTTTCTGTTGCTTGATACGATTCGTAATTATGCCGGTCTAACGTTTGTTTACTCTATTCGAGTCCGCTTCCTAGAGTGACAAATTACACATGAATTTATTTCCATTTCTGCACAGCGTACGTCTATAGGCGCT
Organism: Dermacentor andersoni; assembly: GCF_023375885.2. NCBI lineage: Eukaryota > Metazoa > Arthropoda > Arachnida > Ixodida > Ixodidae > Dermacentor > Dermacentor andersoni. The sequence continues at coordinate 14,603,698 of NC_092822.1, read as the reverse complement.
AATGAACAGAAACCCGGAAACAGTTCCTAATAGGATGAGGACAGACCGGCAGGGAATCGTTAGGAATGATTACGGCCTTCTTCTTTGATCTAAGTGTTTTAATCCTAACGAGTAGCGAAATCCCTGTTTGTCCGCGAGTTCTGTATGTCTAGTTACGTATAGCACATGTCAGGCTTTAACCAAGGCACTAGTAAAAATCTTACTTTTCTTCTGCTGGCGAAGGTAGGGTTTACCGTTGACATTTACGGTGCAAGTTATTGCTTGGTTTCGTTTTTCTTTTTCCTATAACAACTTACGTCTCCACACCACAGGAAGTGCGTAGCTAACATCTGCGAGTGAGTTCTCCTCAAATATAATATTCACCGTCAAAAGCACAAAGACATGAATACGGTCCATCTCACTGAATGAAACCAAGAATAACGTTTAGAGCTGTCGGGGACAGCACGCGTTATTTTACTAACCATATCTACCGGTCGAAAGATTACAAAGCTTCGAAAGTACCTTTTTTCGGAGTTTCTCGTTAGTGTCTATGATTTTTCCCCCGTCTATCACTTTCTTTAGGAACAGATATGGTGTGTCTAGAGCAGCCTGTGGTCTGATTTTCCTGTTTGTCTTGACTGTGTCCTTGTCAGTGCGCTGCTTCACCAGCAAGGTATGATGGTCTGATAAGTTGAGGCCGCGTTTCCGAAACACACCTAGCTCGCAGGTGTGCATAGATAACTAATGATCTGTCGGTATGTACACTCTCACAATTCAAAGAACCTTATTTCAAGCTGGCTGGCGTATATGTGGTTGCTTGGAAAGCAGAGCCACCTTTACGTTCTCTCTGTTCTAAACCTCACAAATGCTCCTGCCTATATCACGCTGCAAGATTTTCTCGTTTACAGCCGCCTCGGTGAGACAAGACAAAGTTCATTGTGGGAAGAAAGTGCTCACTTGAAGTTCAAAGGCGCAGTCTTCCACGTGCTATCGCCTTTCCCTGGCCGTACGACCCAGTACCCTCGTAGCCCCTTGAAGTGTTAGGCGACTGGCAACTCATGAATTTATTCAGGATGCCGTTTCTCCAGCCACGTATTTACGTCTCGCTACGAAGGAAGTTAAATGGCTGTGGAGATACTCGTTGGCGGGAGTGAGGTTCTCGCGAAACGAGGTAGTGCAGAGGCACGCGAATTGTGGTAACGACGCGGAGTATTGCTGATGCATTTGATCAGGGGTCTAAAAGCATCACCGGCGGAAAAAAATGCAGCCGCTTTAGGCGCCCTGAAATTTTTTGCCTGCCCTTTGTCACGTATAGGTCAAAGACATGACTCGACCGTTATACCATTGTGTGAGTAAGGGACTAAACTATCGCTATCTGAGACTGCATGTAATGTTACAGCAACAACAAGGAAAAATCATTTATGGTTAGGAACAGCAATGTGAACAACATTCAGTAATAGAAATGACGATTATGTAATCTGATATCCAAATCGTTACGATGTGCAGCAGGTGAATTGGCAAACGACTGCAGTTGTTTTCATAGTCGTGGAAGTTTTGCTTCAAGTTGTGTATTCTGATAAGACGCACAGTGGGAACGATGCGTCAAACAACGGCACTTATTTCAGTTTCCTGACGGAGGAAAGGTTTAAATCATTTGGGGCTATTTAGTTAGTTAGTTAGTTAGTTAGTTAGTTAGTTAGTTAGTTAGTTAGTTAGTTAGTTAGTTAGTTAGTTAGTTAGTTAGTTAGTTAGTTAGTTAGTTGTTAGCAAGCAAGCAAGCAAGCAAGTAAGTAAGTAAGTAAGAAAGTCAGTACTTCATTTACAGTAAGTGATTTACAAAGCTCACTGCAGGGGCAAGGGCTAAAGAAAATCAAGCCTGACAAAGAGTCTGTCCCTCCGCCGTTCGTGACAGTTCACAGGCTTCGAGTTCAGCAAAATCAAAGAAGGATTTTATTACAGTAGTTTCAGCAAAATGGCCGACTAGTAATGTGCAAGAGTGCACGTATCAAATCACACATAAATAAAATAAGTTTACATAACATCTTTAAATAATCGTACACAAGAAGTCGTGCCGAAACAACATAAATTCCAAAATGACAAATGTGAATTCATGAGGATACATAGAAAGTACATTATACATGGAAATACTGAGAATACTAATTCGTGGACGATTTAAGCATTAGTCGAGGCACGAAAATCCGCTCGTTAATGTCGATACTGTATGCGACTGGTAATTATAAGTTTGTTGCTTGTTTATTCAAGGCACTACTACTAACTTTAAGGTTCAGTCTATCTGCAAGGATATTCAGAATGTGATCTGTCTGGTGTGCAGTGCTTTGTTTTCCATAATTACTTCCTATTTTAGGAGCTTGTTTCCTTTGTTCTCGCAAAGAGTAATATGGTCTTTCGATGGGATTTCTTCATATAGATTATTTTGTTGAATTAGCTGGACTAACTTAAAATAGTATGACTGATCCACCCTGACCATAGAATGTTTTATGAAGAGTGGAGCAGTTGCCAGGTCCTGTAATTTTCCCGTGTACTTCTCAAAACAGCGCAATATTTTCTTTTGTAGAGTAATAAGCCTATGGTAATTTCTTTGCGATGTCGTTCTCCAGACTAATATCCCATAATTTATCTTTGAATGGAAGAGTGCATAGTACCGACTTATTTTTAACCTTAGTGGTAATAAGTGTACTGTTCTGTAAAGACGCCCAACTATTCGTGCTAACGCGGTAGTCAGGTGATTTACATGTGTATTCCAGTTTATGTCCTCCTGGAACCACACATCAAGAACTTCTTGTTCCCTGACTTGTGCAATACAATTTCATTCAAATTTTACCCTTACCTTACTTATAGGCTTGTTTATAGGCCGGAATATCATATTTTTTTTTCATTCAAATGTAGTTTATTTTGCCTTATTTAAGTTAGAAGATGTCTTAAATGGTTATTTACACTGGCCTCAAGTACTTTTGAATTGTCTGATGAAAAGAAAACGTTGGTATCGTCAGAATGCATAATAAGTTCAGGGGAATTAGGTATTTCGACAATATAATTTATGTAGGCACGAAACGATAGTGGCCCCAGTATGGACCCTTGGGGAACTCCTTGGTTTAACTTTACCTTTGTGGACATTGTGCTATTATTTGTACGAATTTATAACCATCTTCAATGTGACTTTTGAAGAGTTGAGTGCGACTCCACGCACTCCATACCTCGACAATTTATGAAATAATAGTTCAAATTCTATGGAGTCGAATGCTTTTTGAGGATAAAAAAAAATTCCGAGAGTATATTTTTTCTTTTCCATATGGTCGATTATGTTATCTTTGATATACAGGAGAGCTTGTTCCGTTGATTTATTTTTCTGAAACCCATATTGACTCTTTGATATTATTTGATGTTTATCAAAAAATCATGTAAGTCTGTCGTAAATTACTCCTTCAAATATTTTTGATATTATTGGAAGCACGGATATAAGTCGACAGTTGGCTAAAATATTGATATCACAACCTTTGTGTACAGCAGTGACTTTTCACTTTTACCGCCTTTAACTGCTCTGGAAATGCACCGGTAGTGAGAGTGAGGTTGATAATATAAGCCAACACATCACATATCAACGGTATTATCATTTTTTCAAGCAGCAGTCATCGAGCACAGCCTAACCGACCACTACCCTATATTTTTGACTTTAGGTACAGAAAATTCTAAATCGACTGAAAAGAAAGAGAAAGTACATTTTGACTCTAAAAAATTTATCTCTATGATACAGTCAAATGACTGGCCCGCAGTACTTTGTGAATCTTCCGCTGAGGAGCCTTATCAGTTGTTCTTGGCTGAAGTTACACGCTGCATTCAAGAATGCACTACTACATCTATCACAACTCGTTTCTTCAGTTCTCCTCGAAAACCTTGGGTCACGAAAGCGCTACTTCGATGTATATTGAAGAAAAATCGGCTCCACAAAAGGGTAATTTGTGAGCCATTTAAATGTGAACTCAAATCTCGTCTCAAAAGATATTCCAACACACTTTCAGCCGCACTTAAATGTGCTAAACGAGATTACTTTCAGAACAAGATTTTGAATAATGGCAATAACACGAGGCGTGACTGGCAGGTCATCAAAAAATTCTTAAATAATAAATGCCATGAGCATTTAACAAATCCAAAAAGTGAGACACAAACACACTGCCACCCAGCTGATATCGCGAATGCCTTCAGTGAGTATTTAGTAGTACTTGCAATTCTCAAACAGATCCCCATCACTGATATTGCCTCGTCACCTTCATTCTTTCTACTTGCGGCCTAAGAATGCAAAGGAATTTCTTCATGTTATGTCTTCGCTTAGGTCTACTGGACCTCGCCTAGACTCTTTTCACCCATCTCTTATCAAGTTAGTTTCTAATAAACTGTCTCCTATCATAGCAGATATTGTTAACAAAATGTCTAAAGCAGGCTTATTTCCCAGTTCTCTGAAAGTTGGTAAAATAACACTTGTTTACAAAAAAGGCAATCGGGAACTTCTGAATAACAAGGCATATTTATATTCTTTCATTTTTCAGTAAAATCATTGAACGACTAGTTCATACACGTTTATCATCCTACCTAGCAAAATTTATACTATCACCTAAACAGTATGGCTTTCGGTAGGGTTGCTCAACTGAGCTTGCGCTTCTAACCTTCACCGACAAAGTCAAGAAGGCTATCGACCAAGGCTTGCTGGTTGGAAGTGTATTTATAGATTTAGCAAAAGCTTTTGACACCATTAATCACAAAATTCTAATACATAAACTCGAATCTTACGGCATAACTGGCCCACCACTTCAGCTTATTTCTAGCTACCTAACCAATCGTACTCAAGTTGTTCAGAGTGACGGCAAACTTTCATCTGCTAAGAACATACATCAAGGTGTTCCTCAGGGCTTGATCCTTGGCCCGCTGCTGTTTCTGCTATTTATTAACGACCTACCTAATGCTCTGACCACTACTGACTGTACATTATATGCAGAGGACACGACTATTTTTGCTTGCGCTAACAATGTCGATGAGCTACAGCGAAATGTTAACATTGATCTGCGTAACGTAACTTCCTGGTGTCGAAAGAACATGTTGTGCATCAACCCGCTAAAAGCGCTTTTTATGGTATTTCATTCCATCCCGACACTAATTTCGAACTCTATATTGGTGTGTCTTGAAAACAACTTAATACCAATATCTGATAGCACTAAGTTTCTTGGCGTAGTTTTAGACAGGCATCTGAAATTCAATCTTCATGCGCAGTCACTTGTCCGTAAGATATCGTTTGGAATACGCACCATAATCAAAACCCACTCATATCTTCAGCCACACATTATCCATTCCCTTTATCATGCACACATTCACAGCCATTTATCTTACTGCATATCAGCCTGGGGAAACACATACCTCGCTCACCTTAGCCAACTTCAACGCCTGCAGAATCAGGTAATTCGCCTCATGACTTTCAGCCATTTGCTATCGAATGCAACGCCACTTTATTGCAGTTTAAACATTCATCCTCTTCATCAGCTCTTTCAGTTAAAGTTAACAATCGCTTTTTATAAGTTATTTCGTAATATTGCACACATAGAGATGGCTTTGTTATTGAAAATCTTGTAAATCCTAACACTACTAGGTTATGAGAACAATGAAAAACTGCGCAAAAAAGAAGAAGACATAATGTCATAATGTCATACCAACTAGCCCCTCACCGTACGCTTTTAGACTACTAGGTTCTCTGAACTCGATAATCGTCTTTTGCCTATAGTGTGCACAAACTATGGTAAGTTCACTACCACATTTGCGGGAATAAAACTATGGAATTCTATTCTACATACCATTAAATCATCCCCCACAGAGCATATATTGAAGAATCAAGTTAAAAAATACTTTATGCAGCAACTCTCTTCATCCTAACCACTGACTTTGGTGATTATAATCATAGTGGATTTAGCTATTATACTACATGTTATATTACTCGTATATTTATTGTATTGCAAAGTTGCATTGCTTGTTCACTACAGAAGATTTCTTCGCAATTTTTTGTCTTACTAAATAGTTTTATATTTTCTTGTTTTCTCACGCTGTTTCTTATTTTATCAAATTGTCTGTAAAGCCACCGTAACCAATGCTTGATCTGTATCTCGTTTTTTTCCATTTTGTTCATGTATGGGAGTCCCCCTGACAGTTTTTAACTTTGGGACTTCCTGTGTAGTGCTAATTTTGCACCATGCCAAGCCAATTCGCCGGTTAGGTGTACCTTTCTCTCAATATTGCAACAGTAATCCACACTGGTCAGCGGAAGTTGCAGAAGTACAACCTAAGGTTAACAAATGGCAGGGACGGCAGTTGTCCATATTTAGCCGAGCTAAAACTTGCAATGTGTTCCTGGCAGCTCGACTTATGTATGTCATGCAGGTATTGCACTGCTCGCGGCTTAGGTTGAAAGCTTTCCATGGTATGTTTGCTACCTATGTATGGAGCTCACGTGTTGACGCCCTGCGATGTGATAACCTATTTTTTCGTCTTGAGAGTGGGGGTCTTGGCCTACTTCACCTTTCTGTTAGGCAACTTGTCTCCTGATTATTTTTCTGTCGTGATGCAAACAGTCCATTTCTAAAAGAGATGTTACAACCTCGAATAATCATTTACTTTCCAGAAATAGTTGTGTCTTCATCTGTCAGAGAGGCACTACGGGCACCTTGGGGCTTCTTCAAGGAGGTTGTCGAAGGCTTTCGCTTTCTTAAGGCTCGCTTAAGTATGGATTATATTTTCACTGCCTCCTGCAAGGAAATCATTGCTGCACTCATAGACACATCGTTTTCTCTACCCGCCGTGGTTGCTCAGTGGCTATGGTGTTAGGCTGCTGAGCACAAGGTTGCGGGATCGAATCCCGGCCATGGCGGCCGCATATCGATGGGGACGAAATGCGAAAACACCCGTGTACTTAGATTTAGGTGCACGTTAAAGAACCCCAGGCGGTCGAAATTTCCGGAGTCCTCCACTGCGGCGTGCCTCATAATCAGAAAGTGGTTTTGGCTCGTAAAACTCCATAACTTAATTTTTTTTATCGTTTTGTCTTCCTCATTATCGTGCACCTTATTTGGAATGTCAATTCCTAGATGTCCTTAAACGTGTCCATCGAATGATCATTCCTTCAGGTATCAAAACCTTCGTAAGTTGCATTCAGTAACCCTTAATTCTTGTCACAACCTGGTTAGAAAAAAAGGGCTTGTTTCGCACCGTGGTCCACAAACTTCCGCTTGTGTCCACATGCTGAAACAACTGATCACTGCTTTGTGGATTGTAGGATGTCATGTTCTTCTGGGAAATTCTCCAAAGAACACTTAAAAATAATTTAGATGTTACACTATACACAATTCGTTTCCTACCTTTTACAGATCCCTGTGATCCCCCATGTGACATGCAGATGGTACTTGGCCTGCATAGCCTTTGGCGCAGTAGAATGTGTGGCAGGCACGCTGAACCATGGCGAAGCACTCGGTAGTTTTTTTTAGCACTCTGTTGCCTATGTTCGTAGTGTCTACGCTGCGCAAGAAACAGCGCCGGACTGGATGTCTTTATCGGACGCTGGAACGTCCTTGCCTGCTATTTAAATGTGTTTTCTGTCAGCTTAAATTTCTGTAGCGTGTCGTTTTTTTTTTATTTTGCTTAAGATTCCGATCCCACGTAATAAAGAGAGGAAAAAAGCTGGCGTGGCCTATATTTCTTTTTTTCAGTTTCCTGTGATAGCCGCTACGGACGCCGGACACTGGCGGCAGAGGCAGTGGCGGACACTATAGCCACCCGAAATGGCTGTTGGAATGAGTCCCTAACAACTTACGCTGTAAAGGCAAAATGATCCAACACATCCTATTGGCAGCCGCTTAACACCGTTCGTTCGTTTTACAGCGTAAGCTCGAACAGCCGCGCGCGGCTGCTTTCAGGCAACATCGGGCTCAGCAGACCGCTGTGCAGAGAGCAGGACAAGCCGCAGCTCGCCGTCGACGCTGGGTTGACAATTCAGATCATTCTCGTGAAAACGACATGAAGATACTAATAGGGCTCCTGTGTAGCCACTCCTCCAGCTTAAAATTAAATTATGGGGTTTTACGTGCCAAAATCACTTTCTGATAATGAGGCACCCCGTAGTGGAGGACTCGGGAAACTTGGACAACCTGGGGTTCTTTAACCTGCATCTAAATCTAAATACAGAGGTGTTTTCGCATTTCGCCCCCATAGAAATGCAGCCGCCGTGACCGGGATTAGATCCCTGCACCTCATGCTCAGCAGACCTACACCATAGCCACTGAGCAACCGCGGCGGGTTCCTCCAGCTTACGCTGTGACTGTGCTGCGTGTTCCGCGCAGGCCTGTGACTTTTTTTATGATTGTACTTTTTTTTTATTTATTGCTGAGATAAAATAAAAAACAGTTTCACATCACTCTGAAAAAAAAAAAAAAACGCCGCCTTTATCTTTCTGCAAACTCGTCGTCCGTGAAAATTCAAGCTAGCGTGCATTGTGTTTCAGTCAGGTGTATGAATTCGAGTATAAGGTGCAGAGCCTTTCTTGCTTCTGTACATTGCCTATGCAACATCCTCAGCGTGTGCCAATATGTAAGTGCTGGAAGGAATTGCGCCTTACCCGCCATAGTGGCGGAGTGGCTATAGCGTTGCGACACGGGCTCATGGTTGCGGGTTCAATCACAGCTGCGGCAGCTGTATTTCGAAGGGGGAGAATGCAAAAATGCTCATGTGCAGTCATGTTGAGTGGAAAGTATATTTGTACGCGAATAACTGTGAACTGATTTTTGCAACCTCTCTGGCAGTGTCATTCATCTCCATCCTATTCCCTCACATTCTTAAGGAAAGTAATGAGGCAAGGTGGAGCACACGTCGCGCGTTAGCTAAGGCTTGCTGTAGGCTTTAAGCTTAGAAAAGAAAAACTACCCTTTGCGTAGTAGTCGAAATGCCAGCACTTTAAAGGAATTTAAACATTCACCCCAAGGAGGATATGATCCTCACGTAACTTTCAATTCCGAGCCTGACGTCATGTTTTGTTCTGCCTTTATTGCTTGACAGAAGTTGCCCTTCCTACACACAGATTGCGATGGTTGTAACAAACCTCCATTTTCACGACATGCTGGTTTACATATTTCGCTACCAGTTTACATATGCCGTGCCAAAACCAGGATCTGATTATCAGGCATGCGGTAGTGGGGGACTCCAGATTAATGTTGACCAGCTGGGTTTGTTTAACGAGTACCTGTACTTAGGTATTTCGCCGCAATTAAAATACGACCGTGGCGGCCTGAAGCGAAGCCACGACCTCGACGTTGCGGCACAGAACCAGCCGATGTGATTTGAAGCAAGCCGTGATACAGTCTTCATTAGGTACTGCTAGCCAAGAAAAGAAGCGGTTTTTATTGGACCATCATTGTCTACTCACAATCAACCAAGTGCTTTTTAATAGCTTTTTTTGCTTATTTTTTTAGGATCCGCGAGACAACTATTTTTATTGCAAGGCGCTCTATTTTCGGGACCAGAAGATTTGAGTACTCGTGCGTGTAATTACTTGGGCAGTAGATCATCCGTTATAATCAGAGTCTTGATATAGAAACAGATTTATTCTTATTCTTGAAGGCTTCATTTCATTTTATTTTGCCGATTCTGGGTTCTCTAAGAAATATTTCGACCTGTGAACGTCGAGAAGGTCCTACAAATTGTTTTTGCAGAAATCAGATTTGCTTTTATCGTTCAATGGCATGAATGCTGAAAATCAGCAAATATAGAGAGTTCTAGAAACTCAAATGCCATTTTTATTGCAGCATCCGAATATTTTTTACACTTTATTGTCGAGGAATTACATGCACGCCTTGATAGCGGTGAGATTTTCCTTCTTAAGATTCGCATAGCTCAAATAGGAATGCTAACGACATCGACAGCGGTTAGGACTGCCCCACCATCTGGACTTTACGGGCACTCTGATGGATTTCGAGTTCAGCATATATTCCTTTATTTAGTTCATTAATTACGTCGTTGATTTGGTTCACATGAAACACTGCATACCGAGTAAGGTTGGGCTTAACACAATTAACAGCATGCCATAGACTTGCGAAGCAATTCCCAGGAAATATCCCGCATACAATTACAGCTTGTGCAAATGAACGCGCACCCATTTCAGATTCAGTCCTAGTTGTACAATATGCTTGTTCTCTTAAACTTCATTACCAAGACACTTTTCTTGCGCGAGTGCGTAGGAATGCGACTCCTTACATTATTATAATTCTCACAGCCTATTATGTTCACTGCAGGACGAAGGCCTTGCCCGACAATCTCCAATTGTCTATGCACTGCTTTAGCTCATAGGTGGAAGATAAGGTAGCTACAAGCGAATTTAGCCTTGCAAAAGCATCATGGGAATTGCTCCACTCGACATAAAAAGAGATGGGAGAGAGAAAAGCAGGGATGTTAGCAAGACCTACAAGCGTCTCAGTTTACTGGTGTGGGCCAAATATTCCACAGAGTTACTTACGAGTGACGTAAGCGTGTCACGCTGTTGAGAAGAAATGCATATAGCCTTCCGGCCGAGACACTGGATTTTCAGAAGGGAGGTCTTTCGCCTACTAATGAAGTTTCTTTAAAGACCAATTAGTGCAGCGCATGGTAATGTAAAGATTTGTCTAGAAAGATCGGAATTGGTGAAGTGTAGACATCTCATGCCTTTGCTCTGTTTGGCTGTGTCAGCTGGACCCATGCTATATAACTTGTGATTTCCTCATTTTTTTTTTCACACCACCCAGTTCTCTCACGTCCTCGACTGCACTTCCTTTCACTCGATACCCTTTCTGTAACTATTGTAGACCATCCCTTATGTGGAATACGCATTACCCTCCTCAGACCTTGTGTCCATTCCCGTGGATAACGGCTTTCATTCTTTCCAAATTAAACCGTAAAGCAGTAAGCTAATATATTGTGATGTAACATAAAACTAGATGCAGGTTGCAGTGCATGTCAAACGTGTAGTCAATATTGGGCCACTGGTTTTCGAGAACATTCACGCTTTATGTGAGACGTACTGCTGCATCGTTACTGATAACGAAAACTGATTGTGATGTGTATTTCGAACCCCGCCAGATAGCGCGGAAATCCGCTATGAAAAATGAACTCGAGCAAATCACCAAGCGTTCTTACCCTGCATTTGTGAGTTTAGAAAATTAAAACGAAATATTCTCTGAAAAAAAAATCTAAAATAAAGATCAACTGCCTGTCTACGGGCATGGAGGTGCTCGTGCGAGCATTTCATGCACCTGCCATGTGATCAAGGCCACGAGCTTCATTTTGCCGGTTGTGAGCCTTAGAATGACAATGCTGACAAAAAAATATGTCGCAGTTTTACTGGAACGTGACTGTGGCTGGGATTTTAGCATGAAAATACTTCGTTACGGCGAACCTGCTCCTCTCCACAGAATAATAAATAATGATAAAGATTGATACTTGCCAACCTTGTGCTTCAGAGGTCTCATTTCATTCATTTCTACACGAAATGGGCAGACCTGCAGTAAGAATTTGTATCTGAAAAACACTTGAAGAGGAGGTGACAAACGCACCAATGGCTTACTTCGTCAATGTGTTTCTGAAGGATGAGAAAAACAAAAACAAATAGAACACAACTACAATATATTTAAGGAAGGCACCTGTCTTGCCGAACAAGACAGCCTACGCCTATTCGCGAAATCATTTTAACCACCCTCGGTCTCATCAGCAATTCAGCATCTGGGATGCGTGGCATCGTATACCCGATGAGAGAAAAAAAGGAAAACGAAGTGTCAGACGTCTCACGCCCTCCGTGCCTCTAAAGTATCTCCGTGAAAGAAATGTTAGCCACCTGGCTTTGCCATCGTCGAGCACAATTTTGTTTTTCTGACTTCTCCCACACCACGTCCTCGAGAACTCTGACGTTTAATTTGCATTTAGCTCGTTACCTCGAGGTACACTCCACCACCCACTTGTCATCTCGAAGACTCAGCTCTCGGGACAGCATATCAGCTAAGCGTGGGCATGCACTAGAGCCTTTATTTTCTGTCTTATTTCTCTTTTTGTGGCCCAGCACACTCTTGTTTATGTTTGTGTATCACGTTTCGTGGTTTCTGATAGCAATAAACTTTTTTTTATTATTTTACATGTTCTCCGCACTGCACCACGAATATTTTTTCGGTTCGTCGAGCTTAGACTTCGTAGCTTTAAAGAGGAATCGATCAACTATAGCAAAACTCACCCTCAGTTATTGCAATCATGTTCGATCCATCTTTTACACCATAAAGAGAAATGCTTCCTGTGTATCGCATTACGTGTTTTGCTCATTTATGTATGACTGTTTTCTTAGTGTCCAATCCGGGACAAGGAAGTTCCTCACAAAATTGGAGGACAAAGGAAAGTGAGTAAGTATACTCATAAGAAATATAAAGATAGAGAAATAGTCACTGAAAGTCGAGTGTTCTGTCTATGTGGTTTTGTGGCATAGCAAACAGGGTTTCAATACTTTTTTTTCCCAGTGAGTGTTGAATTACGCGTTCTTGGAATCACCAAGATTCGCTTAAAAATGATGAGAATGCGACAGCTTGACTGACTGGGTAGTAAGTTTACGTCAAGGGAAAGAAAAGGTTGTCTATAAAACAAAGTAGATGCGGGGTAATATAAGTATTACGTATCCCGGCGGCTTCCTCACGGATTCCTAGTTCACACGATAGACTACTGAGAACGTCAAGTTTACGCATACACCGCTTTAGTATGCGGACTGGCATCTTCCGTACAGAGAAGAAATATTGCCATCGTTGCGATTCAGCGTTTTTTTTTTTTCTGAAAAGCTAGCGACTCGGGGTACTGCGACAAAATGTTCTTTTTTTATAATGGGCGATTGTCGAAATTTGTGACTGGAACGTTTGCCAAAGCCTCGTAAACATCGCATCAAGTTCCCGTAAATTGGAAACTCACAAATAAGCTTTGTCTGCTTGAGATTATCAAACACATTCTGTTTAGAAAATTACGATATGTAGTTTTTTGCAGAAATAGGGATTTGTAAATTTCGTGCTTGAATTTTCTGAAACTTTCAAACGTTCATCAATATTGGTGGAAATGTTCAAGCTGCCGATCAACACCTTGCTTCCTGTAGGCAATATATAATGTATTTTTTTCTTTCGAATGCAACAAATTTTATTCGGATGAGGGAAGTGGCTGTCGCATAAAATAATTCCTACGTTTTACCTGTATTTCAATGAGGAAAGTGGAGCTGGCAACGGACCATGCATTTCACGCGGCCTCGGGCCCCGCGAGCTCCGCGACGCAATGGCATCCCGACGCGCTATGTAGAATGGTCAAGTTCTCGTGATGCTCTAAATACAATTAACGCAATGATACGCAAATTAACTGCCAACAAAGAAACTATCAAAAGCTTGCGAATTATGTTCCCTTTCGCTTCGTCGGGGCTGTTTAAAGCTGGATTAGCGTATTTCGTTTACTCGTTTTAAAGCGTGTTTCTACAATAATTCGCCCTCCCTTCACCCCCCCCCCTTTTTTTCACCCCCCCCCCCACTCCCGTTTTCGAGCAGCCGCTTCCAAATAAGCGAGAGTAACCACTTACGACTCCTCTAAAGCAATAATGAGGCAAGGCGCCTTGTGTCCACTTAACTGCTTTTCAGGTAACTAACGTTCAACGTTGACAATCTAAAAAATATTTTTGCTACTCATAATACCGATGAGAATTACATGGACGTTTGCACGGTTTTGTGTGGAAATCTTGGAGTATGCAGCCGTGCCTTGCGTGCCGATGATTGAAGCCCTTCATTTCTTATTTTAGATGGAGCCTAGTTAAAACAGATTAGGCGAGATTAAGTTTAACGTTCTTATTTGGCGCTTATAGAAGCGAAGGTTGTTTTTTTTTTGTCCTTTCTTGAAATAGTAAATGATCGACATGTCATACTGTTTAAGTTGATGAATTGCACTTATCCTCATACTGAATTATTCGCTGGACAAGCGCTTTATGGTTACGCCTACGTTGCATACTGGCATGCCGATCTTTGTCACACATTTATGTACCTCTTTGTTCACGAATAAACACAGTAGACTTGAGCGGCCCTGCATAATCACGGCCCTATTTCCGGTGAAGCTGCTTCATTCGGGCAGTCGTTTTGAGAACTTCAGTTGTCTATATATCATTAAGACACATACTTTGTAACGCTGTCACTTATTTGAAACATTCACCACCAATGACTGTACCGAGCATTTGCTTAAGAAATTTTTAACAAAAGTCCACACATTTTTTCGCATCCCCACCAGCTGTAATGTTTCCAACATTTAGAACCACTTCTGTGGCTTTTTTAGTATAGCTAACTAAAATCTACACCACCCTTAAAACACTTTTCAATGCGCAAGAGCTCTTGCATAGGTAATATGCTGCAAAGACTAATTAAATCACACGTTTTGAACTCTGTCTACACATACGTCGAACCTGCCCATTATTTTCACGATATACAGGGTGTCCCACGTAACTTGTGACAAAATATTACGGTATGTGAGTGCCACGTAACTGGACAAAACCAAGGTAATGTTGTTTGCCGTCGCTTAGAGCAACTAAGATTAAGTTTTTTTATTTTTCCTAATTACACAATTAGTTATTCATAATAATTCGCTTCTCAAGCATTATATTCAGAGCGAAATTGTTGATCAGAAAATTGTAGGCAGAAACGTAGTTTACAGCAAATGCACTAATTGATCCACACACTTTTAACTTCGCCGGCACGTCACTCATAACCTGGTCCTTATTTTTACTGAATAGACAGCAAAGTGCTATGATAATGCTTTGTTGGTCCAGTGGGTATTAATACTGCCTAAGAAAACACTTAAATCTTTTACTACGAATTGCTAATGTATAATTAATCAATGTTGTGATGCATAAAGCTTGGCCTTTCTTTATATCACAGACCTTTATCTTTACTATATCTTTTTCAATGCTGCGTTCACTATCTCGTGTTTTAATATGCTTTTACCCCTCCCTCCTTCTACATTGCACTATGTGTAAATAAGTCTAGGTTAATACGAAGCAATAAATATATTAGCAAAACGCAATTACTCGGTAACTATTCCACCTTTCTCACTTAGAACAATGTAACGTCAGTAGCTCGTTTATCATTTTTGTATTGCTGGGTTTTAGCGTGCCTTGAAAAAGTACAGTGAAAATGATTTTAACTAGATGATCGTGGCGCGCACGAATATGCTAGAGCAGGCGCTCGCATTAGTATTGCTTGTGACTGCGCAAATCTTTGGTAGCGGTGCAAGGGAATAACCTGTTGGAGTAGAAGTTCTAAACTGGGAACAAGCACGTGGTAAATGCCTGAAAGGGTCTGGCTGCTGGGTGCTGGCGGGTCGATCGCTGTCTCGCCAGATATATTTGTGGACATATGTACAAAGGTTAAATGAAAGCACTAGCGACCTGTCATATACATGTAGCCCTTGTATGCTGACCAAGTATGCGCACTTCTCTTCTGCACCAAAAAAAGAAAAAAAGAGAACATCCCACGTAACACCTGGACATATAATATCGGCTCGCAGGCATCAAAACACAACAATCTGTTAATGGAATGGTGAAGTATGTTTCACAGATTCTTTTATTTACTTAATTTTTTTATTTAGTGATACAGTATGTGGCACTAAAGGTTGTACCCGTTCTTGGCCAGTCTGCGAATATGAGTACGTCCCACTGTTACACAAGAGCTAATAAGTGCCAAAATGTTGCTTATTAAGCATCGTAGTTTTCGGTGCATGCAGTAGTCGTCACCCTTCTTCCCTCTAGAGGTAGCATACATCGCTTTTGTTTTTGTTCTTGTGACGTCACTTCGTATGTAATACACTGTGCATCCGTCTGATTTGAAATTTTCACTTCAGCATAACTTGTGAATGATGTAGCACACCAAGATAAACAAAATCACAGTTCCGTCCGAAAGGCGAAGCACTGATTGCGATAGCAAATTAGTAGATAGCTGTACGAAGTAAGGATAGTAGCTTTATTGGCCGTATGAACTTGTAAACTTTTGCTTACTTACTAAACTAACAATGATAGAATGTGTAAATTTGACTCAACGAGGACGTAGAAAGAAACAGACACACAGAGACAGCGCTGTCTTTGTGTGTCTCCTTCTTTCTACGTCCTTCTTCAGTCCCGCTTACACATTCTATCACAGATTCAAACCAACTAGCCCGCAACGTGTTTTAACTAAATTAAAAAGCACGGTGTCAAAATGCTGAAGTGAGGAATCATGGCAGCAACAAGCGAATTGGCATTCGTGCATCTCTCGCTTCAACGCGAATGACACGTGGAAGTCACAGCGCATACAAAGCTACCAGCACTACGCGCACTCTGCAAACATCGCATATCGCTTTGAATATGAGGCCCGCACGAGAGTGCACTTTGGCCACATCGCAGATCACTTTCAAGACACACGAGCGCCGGTAACGCGTCCCTACGGCGTCCGCCAAAGGCCTCCAATTCCAATTCTACTGCGCCCGCGAATCGCGTGTCCAACGCCGTAGTAGGCGCCGCAGTTGTCTCCACTCTGTACGGAGCGGCGGACGACGAGGACATTGAGTCAGCCTAGCAGCCGCCGCAGAAGAACGCCCCTCCTCCCTCGCCTGACCCCACTGCCTCCCGCGCGACAGGAAAGGGCGCGCATGCGGGCCGTGTTCCTCGCCTGGCCACGCAAGATTGAGCCGCGTTTGCCGGCTCACCCTTGCACGCTTTCACTCGCATATACAGCATATGGCGCGCGGCGATGATATTATTGCCCTTGGACTTTATGCAGAACCTCACGGCTGCGCCGACGGCAGAATTGCGCCTGGAGTGTCTATATGATTGATATCGCAATGTAATTGCATAACAATACAGTTGCGATTCTACAGCGAAGCTGTTTACCTGACAGACCTGCATTAATGAGGCGTACGCGTGGTCTCGTAGGGGGTTATCTAGGCTGGCTAACGTCCATATGGTATATGGCATACAGCTAAACAGCTTTAGCGCTGTGTGCGACATTTTTTGTAGTAAATGTCGATGATACATAGAACAGAAAAATGCGCCTTTATTCCGCAGAAAGCATTAAAGTCTGGGTGATTGATTCCCCTTGCGTCAACGGAGTTTCTAATCACCGGAGTTTACTATGAATTGAAGCAATCATGGCATATTCTGCATTCATTTATCGCATGTTAATTCCCTGTCAGATATATGCTCGATTACTCTGTGCCTCTGATAGTTCCGGCCTGTCTGCAACTATGTAACGAGGCACTAAAACACATCGCAAGGAGCAGCCTCAGCTTCACCAGGGTCATATCCGCGGTCGCCAGGGGAAAGGATGGTCTGAAAGAGGACAACCTCATGAAAGCATTTAATGCCTTCCTCATCCGCCACGTAACCTACACCGCCCCCTTCCTCAACTGGAAGAAGACGTAGCTGAACAAAATCGACACACCAATCAGAACAGGACCAATCACAACAGGATAAACACTAGCATTGAACGATTCCTCCAACTGGAGTTACACAACACAGCGACCGAACTCTTTGAGGCTCAGCGAAACGCCCAAATTAGTTGGCTCTCACTCACAAGGGCGGGCACCGAGATCTTGCTAGAAGAAGGTATACAGCCCCTCTTCGTGCCACCAGAGAAGTCGCAACTATGCACAAACGACAAGACAGCAATAAGAGTTCATCCAATTCGAGGAAACATACACCCGACCCACAACGAAGGGCTGAAACCAGCGAGAGCCAAGGCTATCATCGACAACATCTAACGTGACGAAATGCAAGTCCTCTTCGTTAACGCGGCCAGATATTGGAATCGAGGCGCCTACGCGGTCTCCGTGGTGGAAGCCCATGGCCTGCTCGTCAACGCCGCCACGATAGTTACCAACTTCACTCATGAAGCAACAGAAAAATGGCCATCGCGCGGTGGCCCTTCGAAGCTGAAAAGGAGCCTCCGTCGTTTACTCCGACTCAAGAACAGCCATTAAAAACATTTTGGCGTCCTTCGTCTCTTGGAAAGCCGCTACGGTTGTCAACAAAATCATCTTCCAAGACACGGGAGATTACAAACTCATGTCCCCAGACGTCATATGGTTCCCGGCCTACATGGGCAACATTTCTGGACGTCCTGACTGTAATGCTAACGAGCGGGCACACCAACTGGCGCGAAAACTCGCATTCCGCGCCTGCGGTCCGCCCCCTCGCTTGAACCTAGCCTGGAGGGACCTAGACAACAAAGACCCGCTCGTGTCATACCACGAGATCACCTTAAATCACAGGTTAGGACGAAGAACTTCGCCTCCTTCTCATCCAAAGCTCAAAAAAGCACAGGGCGTCACTTACAGACAGTTGCAGACTGGAACATGCATCACATCAATGACACTAAGCAGGATCAATCCAGACCTTTCTACTGAATGCCCACACAGCGGCCACGAATACAACAACTTCACACACATGCTCTGGCTGTGCCCTGCCAACGCGGGCACGGACTCTACTGACCAGTCCTTTTGGGACTCGGCGCTTAGAAGCACAGAGCTCATCGCTCAGGTCAAAGCTGTCCAGAAGGCCAGGGCCATATTGCTGCCAGATTGATTTAATTATTTCTCATCAGGATCTAAATAAAGTTCTCTCTCACTCACTCACTCACTCACTCACTCTCACAGTCACTCACTCACTCACTCACTCACTCACTCACTCACTCACTCACTCACTCACTCACTCACTCTCACAGTCACTCACTCACTCACTCACTCACTCACTCACTCACTCACTCACTCACTCACTCACTCACTCACACCGCAAAAAGCGCTGTCGGTGAGTGCACATAATTCACTCCAGCTACTTGACACAAAATTCAAGCAGTGATAAGAGGCAGTCGTTCGTGCGCCTATTAGTTTATCAACTCTGTTTTTATATGCTCGCGTTTCGGTTGAAGACATTTAGGCTTTTTCGAGCACTTATATAGAATATTAAGCCTCAGTGGGCTTTCGATGAATAATTTGAATGAGATAATGAAGTAATTTTTTGAGATGGTGATCGAATAATTACCGCACTGCGAATCATTGTCTCATTATTGTCACCGTCTACGCTGTGATATTGCGATGTTGCGGTGCGTATTTCTTAGCGAGGGAGATTAGAGGACAGTCCAAATAGGACTCAATAGCCCAAACAAAAGTGACCTGTGAGGTAACCAAGTTCCTTCATGGTCTCACTATAGCACTCATGTGCCCAAACGTAGAAAATTGACTACCCCCGTATATTAGTATCTACTGCGAAGACTGTTGCTGTGTTGCTCCACCGTATCTCGACTCTTTAGGCGTCCTCCGTCATTGTCAGGCACGCGCCACTCTTTCATCTGTTGAGTGGGAGTGCGTCTGACATCGCTCTCTTTCCGATAATGTCGACAAGGAGTGGCTCTCAGAGGTTTCGCGAACGCTCCCTGAGCAGCTGTAGCTGCTTTGTTTAGTTATAAGTGTGTCACTTCATCTTGGTACAACCTCTCCTACACACTTCGTATAGAATAAGAAGCACAGACAGCGCTGCACCCTCCTGTAAGAAGCTCTTGTTGCGTTGTAAAAATTATGATAGCCACTGTAAAAGACTTCTTGCGGGATGCATGCTTTGGATAAGGCGAACACTCTAACTAGAAAAAAATATTGGGTGAGAAAAAACGTGTCATGGTCTTGAAAAATAGGGGGAATGGCACAAATTTCGGCGCCAGTGCTTACAAGATAGCGAACTTTGGTGACACGGTCGGTGACGCAGAAGAGACGGCCTGATGTAGGGTCAGTAGCACTAGCCGTCATCAGTGAGTGGCCCGACCGTTTCCCAGAAAGTTGCAAGGTGGACGGCACTGACGTGCGCGAGTGCCATATCTGGCGTGATGCCCACAAATAAAGGGAGACGAAGGGCGTGACACGTTTTGGATATGCAGGCGATGCCGCTGCTGATGGTTATTCGCACGAAAGCGTAAGGCAGCCAACTGGTTAGTTAGTTCCTCTACTTGCGCAGCAAGGTGCGTGCTTGAGCTGTTGGGTTCGTCAAAGTGCTGCTGTAACGGGGGTTGTGTCGCCACGGGTATATCACAACGGTCAACAGCGGATATCACAGGACGGAAACAATCCATAATCTGGTCTTCCATCGCCGCTAAGGCCTCGACAGACGCCGTAGTGGGGGAGGCACATAAAATCATGCGTACCTGGTTCGGTAGATGCTGGAAGAAGAGCTCCTGAAGGATTTTCGAGTCTGCTGATAATGGACTGGTTCCCAGGAGTTGTGTCGTGAGGCGAAGCAGCTCCATCGGTTTTCTGTCACCAAGTTCCTCCGATGGGAGGAGCTTTTGAATCCGCCGCGACTCGGAGTCGGTGGTGCGCAGAAGTAACTGCCGCTTAAGGATGTCGTATTTATCAATGGGCGGAAGAGCTAGCAAAATGTCGCGTACCAAATCGGCAGTGGTCTGGTGAAGCGCGCTCACCACGTTGTCGTACTTGGCCGCCTGAGATGTGACTCGGTAACGGCTAAACTGCGCCTGGATGTGGACGAACCTTAGTTCACAGTCCGAGGGCCAGAAATCGGGAAATTTGAGTGTGGCGATGGAAGACGTTCCGTTTTCTTCTAAACATTGTTCGGTGGCCGGTTCCATGGCGTCGAGAAGAAACTTGGTAGACGTATACATTTGTGATGCTCTTTCATGTTCGGGTCACCAACTTGTAGGAACAGAAGGCCCACAAAGAAATGCCATTTATTTATCACGTGAATGCTTTGATGTCGCGACTACCATCGTCGAGCCTATAGGCCTGATGATGCTCTTTTTCTCCCACCGAGGGGCTCTATTAGTACTGCCCAGTACAGGAGCAAAGAAGTAGCTTCTTGACATGCACACGACTCTTCAGAGAGCGTGAATGATCGCTGTACAGCCTTTGAAGTATGGCTACATAAGTGACGTAGCCTATCCCACTACACAAGTTCTCACGTTTTATGTCTCTACTATACCCGCGGGGGTGAAAACTTACTATACTTCTGCTCCAATTTTATGTTTAAGTGGGCGCAGTTGACATTTTGAAACATTCGAACAGTAGTAATAAAATATTCGCATTTACGACTAGTGGCTATTTAATTGGAAGACAGAGTCGAATAGCACAGCATTCGATTCTAACACTTTAACCATCTTCGTTTCTAGTTAGGTTAGAGATGCTGCGATAAAAAAGTCCCGGCTACGCCAGTTCATGCCAATCAAAGGTACCTTAGTAGCCTGACATGATTCAATCTCCATATGACATGACTAGATTCAACGAGAACTGCGCACTGGAATGACCTTTTCCGGCATGCTTTCTTTTTTTGATGGGCTTTTAAAGCAGCTGTAACAAATAATAATAGAGAACCCCGGTATGAACCGGCAGCTAATTCTTGTTTCCGTTACCAGGCATAGCTAATCTGTTTTAGCCAGTGTAGCAACAGAACTTGTAATACTTTTATCCCATTTGCATCTGGTGGAGTACGGCCCCACCAGGAGCCCCGAGATAAAGCTGAACGATGGTCTGAACAATGGTCTACGTGGTAGCCGTTCGTATACGGTTCCTGAACGAACGCCGGAAATCGCATGGATCTGTTGCGATCAGAGAAGTGTGGGCCACATGCTATAGAGACACCATTTCATCAAAGAACTCTTCGTTGTCCTCATTTTGCAGTAGAAAGGAAAGAAGGATTGGCCTGTTGTGACTGTATTCCGTATTTTAAGTGCTAAATACAGAACGCAACTGCAAATAGTCGTTTGGGCAGTGAACAAGTACATGGTTTACTAAACCAGAATCAGGCTGTCTGACCTAGTTTTAGTAAGCCAATTGAAACTCATCCTCACGCGGTTATGTTGTGTTCCGTTTTTAGTGC
This sequence comes from Dermacentor andersoni, assembly GCF_023375885.2. NCBI lineage: Eukaryota > Metazoa > Arthropoda > Arachnida > Ixodida > Ixodidae > Dermacentor > Dermacentor andersoni. The sequence goes on along the minus strand of NC_092822.1, from coordinate 14,581,752 downwards.
TAAAAGCAAGTTCAATATCATTTTGCTCTTTCCACAGCATACTGTTCCACTTATCCGTTCCGCCGGTACGTTACGCTTGTCGTAGTAAGAAGCGAAGGAGAGCTAAAACCTCAACAAGTGTCTATGACTTACTTCAAATACAGAAACTGATACGTATAGCATTGTATAGCGGATACGCGTCCGTCCACAGGTATTCCGTCCTATATGACGAAACCCGTGCAAATCCAAACGCCGCAAGAAAATTCCGACCTGCAAGGGGTAATCTACAGCGGGAAAGCGCAGTGCAAGCCTTCGTAAAAGCCGCTGTTAGCTACATGAGTGTAACACTGGAAGAGCTGTTGCAAAGCAACAGGTCTTCTTCAGCCGAGCGGCCGCATAATGCTTATGATAAGCAGAAAGTCCCCTGGCGCCTTAAGTCAAAGAGCGGTTTATTGTGTTATGCAAATTTGGTTTTCTGCATTGTTTGACGAATTCTTTTTCCCGTAGGCGCTCCATTATGCAAGAGACGTCGCGCACAAGCTGAAGAAAAACCGGGTCTTGGCGAGACAAACAGAACAAATTACACTCCTGAAGAAGGCTTCCAATGTGGCTATTCACGGACTTTCGTTTCGGTGGGAATCAAATATGTCAGTGGCGGAGACGTTGTACTGGCTCTGCGTTTCCTGCCATGATTAGATGTTTATAACAGGCTTCTGTGTTTGCTCCATCAGAGCGATGCTATTAATGTCACCTAAAAGCTTGCATTAGAGACCCACATGTTCGGGGTTTTGTCTGGAGCTGCGAAGACGAATGCATCCTGCTCGCAATACTGCGCAGCGTCGGTGAGCCTATAAGCTGTGCTTTCCTGTGATCACTTCAACACTGATAAGCTGATACTACGTCAGTACGGTACGTAATTGAACACTGCCCATTGGTTTGGCAATAGATAGAATCCAACAGTGAATGAGCGAATAGATTATTCAATCGCGAAATCTCCGTAAGTTGGAGGCAAATTTGCAATACGGCTTCATAAGGGCTACAGATTTAGCTTGATGTGTGCTGCAGCGATTTGGCTAAACAGAGTGTAGTAGATGGGATGGTGTTATTCTTTGCTCTAAAAACAAAAATATCTAAGCAATGGCTCGTCCCCCTTGTGCTACACAGATATTTATTAAAGAGGACAGCGATGAAAAAGCACTCAGCATTTTCTTTCGATTCACGAAGAGTTTCAGCATTCTATGTAAAATATAAACTTCTGCCATGCAGTTAAGGAGCGCCGCTCACTTTAAAGTTCCTGTCAAAGTCGTTTGGCTTCGTGTTAGGCTAAGTTAAACAAGCACAGACACAGCGCTTTAACAAAGCTGTGCTGAGAAGCGCATCCAACAGCACTCTTCTGTTCAGACACAGTCGCGTAGTTTCTCAAGGTAGAAGTGATTACCAGGGTCTTCGCACTTCAGTGTGAGATGTGGTCACCCTTTCTTTCTTTTTTTCCACTTTCGCACTTTCTTCGAGACACGCTCCAAGAAGGCCTTCTGTTTGCTCCTCATGGAAAATAAATTTCTGCTGGCATGTACGTAGTCATGTAGGGTTGCGTTTTCAACTCCGGATGTTGAATTTTACGTTGTGGAAAATGCTTGAATTGTCCAAGCGTCTACTAGATATATTTCAAGTAGGAAGGGGGTGGGGATGTCTTCCTTCCTCCCTCTCTCTCGTATATATATGTGTGCTCATCTATCTCTCATATACGGGTGTTACACGCAACTTGAACCAAGGATTTTAAAAAAATATCCACAGTTGGGTGAAACCAACGACATATGGTTTGCCATCACGTGACGCTCCTGAAAATATTTTTTGAAATATTTCGCTGAATTAGTTATTTATTCAAAATTTTTAAGATTCACTTTAGGGCCAAGTGTGTTTCATTACGTTGTAGAAGGGGTTCAGAAACGATCGATCCACTTTCTTGTGGCAACGTATGTACATGCTGCGTGCTGATTTTTTTCAGCGTTTAAAGCAAGCTCGCGAAATATGAAGCAAGGCCACGTGACTGTGCTCATCCGCTATCGTATTAAAGCGCTCCCAACCGCGTCCGCGGCTGTAGTCATCGGCTATGGCATCGGCTTCACAGTTCGTCAGCACCTTCCACGGAGGCAAGCGGAAAAAACTGGTCACCGCCTTTAATGAGCAAACGGATTTAGCTATGAGTGAAGTGTCCTTCATTAGCGTCATACGCGATACGTTAGGTTCACTGAGCAGCACGGCAGTTTATCGTTACTACGTAACAACGTGACAGCGCGCAGACCACCCGCTTCGATACGAAGTTACCCTTGGTCGGCGTCGTGACAGAAAGAAGTAAATTGTAAAATCTGCCCCCCCCCCCCCCCCCCCACCCCTCCAGACCTGCCATCGCTTAGTCGCGTCTCATGCTGGAGACAAAGTATTAGAGACGTTTTGTCATTGGTATTATTAATATCGGCATTCTTTCTTTTTTTTTTCTTTTTCTGAATTGCCAAGGAACTGAAAGTTGGGCTAGTTAGAAATTATTCACGGTTTAACTGCAGCGCGCACAAAAGGCGAAGGACACAAGAAGTTAACAAATAAACGCTGTCTGTTAACCTCCTGTGTTCTTCGTCTTTAGTGCACACTGCAATGTAACCATGTCTGTTCTTCAATTTTTTTTATGCGGCTACAGAGATGGATCCCCGCCGGGAAAGGGTTTTCATTTCCACCTCACAGATGACGCCAGTACATTAGCGGCGGTGATACGAACCGCTCCGAAAGCCTATTTCGTCACTGCATTACTAATTTGATTTTTTCTCTGGCGTGGTATCTGATGACGGCATGCTAAAGGGTTGTTCTCTCGACATGTCTACCACGGTTCCGCGTAGAGGAGGCGCATGCGCAGAGGGACGAATGTACCACTTATGTAACGTATCCCGTACCATGCAACGCCGAAGGCTTCTGATACCTCCATCTTCAGGACATGCACTTGTACGCTACCACCACCGCTAAGCTGACGAGCGGCGTTTCGTCTGATGGCGTTCTCTCTGGATCGATCAACTTCCAAAAGGTTCCTCGCTTCTTCTGACACCTTCACCCGCCCCCGTCTTCACACCATCGATCACGTCAGTGCGTCTTTATGCTTTGCGCGCGCAAGGCAAACAACTGCGACTCCAAGTTTCGTCGTCATATTCTTGCGGAAAAGTGGAAGCAGATTTCGTACTTTCTATTTTTGGGCTTTATTCGCAGCACGTTTTATTTTGCCCTATAAGCTTCCATTTGACCTTTGTACCGTAGTCATAGCTTTGATTTCTTTCCCGTCATATTTATTATTATTTCTTTTTCATTAAGCAATCATTTTATTCCCTCTATCTTCAGCTCGTACGTCTCCTTCACATATGTTATCGCGCGCAGAGCTCGATACTTTTGCTTAGCTTGTGCCCCATAGCTCTCTTATCAGACATTTCCATTTTTCCTTTTTTTTTTGTATTCTTCTAGACTCTATAGATTCATTTCTGAGATTTTACTCTGCAGCTAGGACGCGACAGCGCACAACGACTTCGAATGCTGGAGGCTGCTCGTGTTACAGTCTTTCATTCATTTTTTACAGCGAAGATGTTCATGCGGACCTTGTGCCGTCGTTGCTTCGCTAAATAGGGGCCACATGATCTAGGGAGAGAGGAAAAGAAGTGCTCAAAAGGGGCAAAGGGTTGGAGCAGCCCGTTTCCCTCTGGAGAATGCTGACTTATACACGAATCTAATATGGTTGTCACATGGTGCATTTTTGGCGATCGAGCCATATCGGTATCGAATTTATCGAAGATTGATTCCACCCTGCCGCGAAAGAAAAGTCCTATGCTGGCGGTTTTCGGCCAAGGAACAGTGCCCAGCGATTGCAACGCGATACTAGAAGCGCCTGGCTGCCGGCATTTCTCGCGCCAGCAAGAAGTGCCGGCAGTCCTGTCAGTCGTCAAACCAATCCAACCAATCGTCAAAAAGATTGCAGCGCCCGTATCTCCAGTCGTGGACCTTGCGCCCAATATGCGGAGCTTGGGATTAGTGATTCCGCACATTCCATCTCAGCTACAACTATGGGAAGACCACGAGTAGTGCGTACTCCTGAGGAAGAAGCTCCCTACCGCAAGCGTCAGCGCAAGAAAGGGGCGAAGAAACTTGGACGTGCAAAGAAAAAAAAAGCGTGGAAAAACACAGACAGAAACCTCACGGGCAAAACAAAAAAAGAAGACTGGGAGAACCGCAAGAAAAATCGCTCCTAAAGCATGCTCACACGATAAACACGCAAAAGCGAAAATTAGGTGAAAGAATGGCGAAACAAAAGATTTACAATATGGACATTATGCATATATATATATATATATATATATATATATATATATATATATATATATAGCCTCTGTTTCTGTTTGGTGTACATTTGTGTAACTGCTACGCATCCTTTTGATCCAATGAATTCTGGGAGATGTTTCGTTACGTCTCAACACGGCGAAAGGCTTTAGTTAGACGTCTGCCATGATGCAACGCCCACCCAATCATCAGGGCCTACCAAGAAGTCAACGCAGCGTTGACACCGACTGCTGAGGGGTCCACAAAAGGCACCTCCCCCTCTTCCCACAACACCTGACAGCCTGAACTGATGATGAAAAAGGCCAAAGTCAAATGCTACTGAAGAACGGTGCCGACCTTGGATTACCAGGGTGCTATCCTGCCACATATTCCAAACCATATGAGGGGGGAGGAGGGATGCTTCGGAGGTGGGGATGCTGCGGTACGTTGCGATAACATGGGCGCGGTATTGCAACCGATTCAACGATTGTGATTGGCTGCTATACAGTCATCAGATTCCCTAAGGGAGTCACCTATGGAAGGCGATGGCATTAAAAGCGGAGACTTTTCGTGCAGTGGGCAAGGTCCATCTAAATAGGTCGTGAAGTTTGGAACGAAAAGCGTGCCAAAACCTATCGCCAAAGTTAGTGGTGCACGATTGAAGCACGACTAGGGGAAGGGGGGACAAACACTGAAACTAGAAAACCTATGTGAAAAAAAATCTAAAATTTTTAATCAGTATACTGTCATACGAGTAAATATTCCGTTTCATTCATTTTTGCTGTACAAAAACAACAAATGTTAATTTTCTCCTATTTCACAATTTATTAGTTCATTCTTGGTGACCCCTACCAACCAGTGATTCTGGCGCAAGACAGCAAGGCTGTGCAAACAAGCTATTATCTCGTTCGAATGGCGTTGCTCGATAGAATGCGGCAGTATCTGACGAGATTTTTTTTTCCTTTCGTGTTCGTTGAAAGTGTGGCGTGCACTTCACTCCAAATTTTGCGTGACGCAGCGCACGGCATTCATTGGCGAAAGGTGTGAGTGCAGATTTTTCGTTTGCGTGCAAGTCTACGCTGCGGTATCCGACGCGCTTCTCTCGGCGCGATGATAAATGTGGAACGCTTCGCGAAGAAACGTCGCGCTATGTTCGTTTACTCTCCGTGATACTGGCTCTGAGTGTCCGACGGGCTGCAGAATTAGTAAGTCGAATGTTTTGTAAATGATAATGTGGGGCAATATAGTCTTGTCTCATAACTGTTGCATATGAATGCATGGTGTCGCAAATTATTACGAATGATTCTGTGAAAACGATCCACATATGTTGCTATACATTATGACTGTCTGCTGGCCATAGTACTTTTCATCTATGTAAACATCTTTTGTATAATCAATTATATTGGTTGCATTATTCTAGATGAATAAAAGGGAAGTTGCTTTTGAAATCTATGTGGTAGTGTCATTTATTTCCATCGTGTGGGCTCACTTTCCTAAGGAAGCTACTGGAGCAATACACGTCAAAAACAGTCTAATTATGTTCACGTTAAGACACACGCTGCTCCTATAGTTAAAGGACACACTGACGTTTCAGCTGAGGCGAGTTGCAAGCTCGCCTCAGCCTAAAAAGAAAAGTTTTGAGGACGCTTAAGCTTCGCCTTTAAGGGTGGAACAGGATAACGTTCAAATACTCCTCACTTCTTCATGCTTCCCGGCAACTGCAGTTTATGTAACCGTACCGTCTATCGGGGAAACGCTGGCTGCGAACGCTATGCACAAAGGCGAGCTTTCTTGGAGAAACGCGGCCTCTTGTGTGGGCCGATTGCCTTTTATTGTTTCGCACTTTTAATATTTCAGTTTGAGAATAACTAACATAAAGGAGATGCGCTGTGGGTGTTTTTTTTTTTCATTACCTTAGTTTGTGGGCTGTCTTTCTCAAAATTTCTAGGATTAACTTTGTAAAGAATGAATCACAAAGTATGAGCAACTGTGGTGGTAGCAAAGTGCTTGAGTATGCACGGTTCGGAATTTCGTTCGCAACCATCTTTGCCACGGCGACGTCTGACGCCGGACGCCGGATCTTCTGCGACATGGGCTCCTTAACGCTGTCGCGTTAAAAAAGTCGAAATGACGGACGCTAAAGAAATTGAAACATTCGCGCCAGGCAGGATAAGATCTTGACGTTACTGCCATTTCCGGTTGTGATGCCACCTTTTTATTTATTTTTTTATTTTTTTGCTTGCGGTCAGTTGTCCCCACGATACGTAGATGACTACGGTTACAACAAGCCGCCATTTTCTTGACATATTGGCTCCTATGGAAGCCCCGCTACCAGTTTACATATACCTTGCTGTGGGGCCAACGTGTCGTGATGGGAACTGATTTGATTTGATTTATTGATTTCCATGTACAGAGCAGTGGTAAATGGGGTGGGTGAGAGAAAAAAGCCGCACAGACGCGGCTTGAGGTAACCTCACCCCCTCGGATGTTGCTCCTGCATGGAGTGGGCTTCCGCAACTGGAGCCGTGTAACTAATATGAAATAAACCCTTTTTTTCCTTCGTTCCTGCTGCTGGATGTATTAGTCGATGCGCTCGCTGGATTCATTGCCCTAGTACCACGTCGAACCGCAACACTCTAATACGTGGCAATATTTATCCTCAGCACAATATTCAATCGTTTTCTTGATAGTTTTTAGCAATTCAACCAGAAGTTTGCTTGCGAACAAGGTAAAAAATGGTGAACTGCAAAAATAAAGAAAAAAAGCCGATGTGGGCTGTCGCACCCGGATAAAAGACGGTTACATGGGTAACAAGTTTCACTTAACTCCCTCTAAAACACAAATGCCGGTGTCGGCGATTGCCGAAACGCCTTTGTAAGCCTGTACGCCCCCCGAAGGTATTCTGCACTAAGAACGTCAAACACACGTTCTATGTAGAAAAGCACCTACTGGCCTCCCATTGCTGCTATATTTTTCTCGGCGCACACTGGGTTTCTTTGAGTTACACTGGCTATGGTTCCAAAGCGATCACAGCGTTTGCGCGTAGAAAGAATAAGTAAATGTGCAGAGTCGTGCACTTCTTCGCTGAATATTGTCGAAAAGAAAGGTCTTGCACTTACGACTGCTCTTTTCTTGTTTAATTTTACAGATAGATTGACTTTATGGTCTGAATCGTTCGATGTAACACTTACTACAGTTACTTGCGTTGTTTTTAAGAGAAAAAAAGTTACCTTTCATAAAGAAAAAAAAATCCGAACCTAGCTGCTGCCAAGGCTGCGCTAGCATGCAGTTGTGTTACCGCCTCCCGGCAGCTGCGACAAACAGCCGTCCGGTGATCGTTGTCGCGCGTTTCCTGCTACTCTTTAAGAAGCAGCAACTCTTCCAGAACAGCAGTTTTCCTTGAAAGGCGGCCGCATACGCATACGCTAGCTAGCACCACCTTGGCAGAAACTGTAGCTTTTGTATAGACTGATGCAACTGAGCATTTTTATGCCACTAACCACACAAACAACTACCATATTACACAATATATCGGGGAAACTTGAGCAAGCATAGAAGAAAGATAAGAGCGAAATATCTTTCCTACGATTTCAGCGACACGCGCAATTCTCTATGGTAAAGCAAGTTTTATTGCATTTGAGAAAGAGAGAGAAAAGGGAGAAGAGACACGTAGTTATGGTAGGTAGTAGACATGGTAATTTTATCCTGTGCGAGGAACCAAGCAACACAAAAACACGCAAACAAAGGGCAGAGATACAGGCCGGACAAGAGCTGCACTGCCAGCATAAGCTTATTTACTTATTTATTTATTTAAAACGGACCAACATCTTGCGGCGTAATGATAAATATACAAAAAAGCCAAGTGAGTCACACCATGGTGTGCACGGCACAAACGCCCGTAGAAACTGAGATAATTAAAATTGAACGAGGGAATGAAGAGGATAGCACTCGGCGTAAATACCACCCAGCTTGCATGATAGGCTGGAGTTCTTTGCACCAGAGCACAGCCGACGCCTGGTTGATGCGCATACTGTCATGAGTGGCAATATGACATCCTCACATGGCTCCTTATTGAACTGACAAAACAAAATGGCAATATCAAAGATAACGGGGGTGCAACCATATTTTTTCGTGTGTCAAAATGGCCATGCAAAGCTTTTAGCGAATGCCTGTGTTCTGTCAACCTCTTACTAACGCATGTCCCAGATTATCCAATATACACAGGTCCAAATAATATACATATAACCTATATATCGAAAAATGTGGTTGCACCTTCATTTTCCCCGATACTGCTGTTTTGTTTTGTCATTCCAATAAGCAGGCTAGGGCAGCCATGGAAGCATGTCACATTGCCACTCTTGACGGTATGTGCATCAGACAAGCGTCGGTTATTCTCCTGCACAAAGAAATCCAGTTTATCATGCAAGCTGGGCGGCAATCATGGCGACTGCTATGTTGTTTATTGCCACGACGTTCGCGCAGTTCACACTAGGCTTTGAAACCCTTTTCCCCTATTTTTCTGTATATTTAGGACTTGTTGCCTCAAATAATTTCAGTTAATTGTTCAGCGCTTCTCCGGTCAGTTCTCGCTGCTATTTGTCTGAGTGTGTTTTGCCCTGCGTGAATCTGGCTTAAGCATAGCATGAATGCGTACCAACTCGCCCAACTGTCGTTACTCTGTACAAGGGCTGGGCGAAAATTGAGTGAAAAAGAGCACAGTAAGAGAGATACGAAGAAAAATAAAGCAGAAGAAAGATTACACAGGACATTCCTATCAAAGGCCTCGACATCAGCTTGTGGATTGCAAAGACCGCAGCAATGTTTGCACGGGCTTTTCCTCCGATTTCCAGTCCGTTCAATGCTGTAGGATATTGCCTTCCGGCCGAGTCAGGCCGTCTAACTCGGTGAGCACAATGCAGAATGATCTTCTCGGCACACGAGCGCGGGAACTGGCACAGAGCATGACATCTTGTTTCTTCTTCACCGCAGTCGTCACAGGCTGCGGTATCTGCCATCCGCATGCAGTGAGTCGATGTTAAACAGCCGCAAGTGCTCAATATTCATCAGTAGTCCCGAACTACGTCATGCCTCATCATCATATTGTAGTTTTTGTTCGTGAAAAGCTAGCAAGTGTTGCCAGCGAGTTTTCTTTCTCCTCTCTGTGATAGTCTCGTGAAAACAAGGCTAATATGCTCATAGATAATTGATGCCGCCGTACATTGAGTCAGGTAGCGTTTTCAAAAACTGTTTTTCATTGCCTGCGTGTACTTTGTTTAACTGCCTCAAGAGGTGTTCGGAGTTCTTAAGCCTGTGATGCTAAAGCTTTATAAACAAAGACTGTTATACCCCGCCCCAAGAAGTCTCCATAAACACAGTTACCTATTTCTAAATCAAGTGAAGCGGTGGCTGCTCGCGAAGACCCGACAAGACGCTAAGCCCGTGTAGCGAATGATAAATTAAAAGGCGCATTCACGTATGGTGCTTCTCCCGGTATTTGAACTGAAGTATAGCCAGTAACGCAGATCAGCGAACAAGAAACTGCATTAGCATAGCGCCGACAGATCATAAATTAGTATTCCAAGGACTTTGCCGAGACTCGTGACGTTCGCTGGCGTGCCCAACGAAATTAATTTCCTCTTGCTTCTTGGACGGTTTACAAGAGCAAGCAGGCTGTTTTAGTCCCTTAAGCCCTGGCTCAAACATACCTTTCAATATTTCCGACTGCCAAATGAGTTTTCCGAAAATCCACGAGTTGGATGAACTTTCACGAAACGAAAATATGTCATCCACCTGTCCCTAGCAAAGCAGTATGGAATCCTTTCTTTGTACATGCTTCCGCTGTACAGGTAGAAGGCTAACAAATATTTCTTTCGCCTTTCCATATGCTAGACTATAATTAGGCGCCGTAGTCTTTTCGCATTTCTCTCTCCGTTACTGACTCGTGAGCAATGATTCGCTTTAACTAAGCCCCTTTCGCAACTAAATAGTTTGCTTTTTGACGCATTCTTGTGAGGAAATGGAAGCAGTGCAAGAGAGTTAACAGTGCGAATATATGGTGTTTGTTCCGAATAACCGTGCGATGCGAAAGGCGAGCGCCACATCGGGCTTGTAAATGAGAACATGCACTTGAATGCCATGTGTTTAGCGATTTCTCGAGCTTGCAAAACTTGTCTTAAGCAAAACTTGTCTAATACTGGCACTTGCATCCGTCTCTCAATGACACTGAAAGTTTTAATCCCTTCATGGTTTGTTTGCTTTATCATTTCATTGCCTTCTCTGTGAATAAGTACTTTCGCGCACCCTTTAGTGTATTATTTCAGTCCACCCCCTTGCTTTAATTTGGACTTGTGAGTGCTCGCTTTATCACACCACGCGATCGTGTATTTAGGTCTACTATGCTTTTAGTCGTTTGAGCATGTTTGCTTTCTTCGTGTTTTTCTTTTGCCTTCCGTTTGATATGGCGTTTCTGTAATGAATCCGCGCCAAGGCTTCGTTAGGGGTGCCTGGTGAACGAAAGATGCGGCAAATAAATTATGCATACGTTATGTGCGCACATTTTATTGCGTCATCTACAACATCGGCTCGCGCCGGTGCAACCGCGGCATTACTGCGACAAACTAACGGGCGCAGAAATGTTAGGCTGTGTTCAATCCGAGGAGACCTACTTGAGAACAGCTGCATTTGCATTCATTACGCTACCTTTGATAAAGTGCGCGTTGCCATAACCCAAAATTTGCCCCCCCCCCAAAAAAAAAAAATATATATATATATATATATATATATATATCCTGCTTTGATAGGCTATATGACGCCATGCTGACATTTTTTTTTTTTTTGCTTTTGTATTGCAGTAACACCTCTGCAATTTCTTTTTTTCTTTCATGAAATTTGCAGGTTTCAGGAATCTGGTGCTACTGAAGTGTGGTGTTGGATAGTTACCGTAGTGAATTTTCGCATTGGTTGTGGGCTGTTTTGTTATATGATTTAACTATTGGCCACTTTGTCCAATATACTGAATAGAATACCAAAGTTTAAAGGTACCAGGTAGTACCAGGTTCCTGAAACATGAAAAAAAATGTAGAGGTGCGCTGCATGGCAAAACAAAAAGCTAAGTGTGTAAGCGCGGCGTCAGTTATCCTACCGTAGCGATAGACGTTTCCTTGTTTTTCTCTATAAACACCTGTACTTATGATGACCCTTCGGCCCATGTATGCCAGTCCGGATGGTTCATGATTTTTTTTACATAATATAAATAGTTGGTTCTTCCTATAAACTTCAGATGGCAGTCAGCGCTAGTGTTGAGAATATCTTATTGTCTTGTTGCCGTCCCATCGCACTACTTCAATTTACAGTCAAGGCTTGGGAGACCTTGGTAGTGTAAACGCCAACATAAAGCATTATGCTGGTCTAACTCACTAGGAGAATCAGTTATGCGAAGTATTTTGAAGGTATCTACTTATCCAGCGTAGTTTCAGCTTCTTTAAATAGTTACTAGATTGACTAACGTGCTTGTTTAAAGCAAGCAGTTTTCTTTGACGCAGTGATATGTGTGGGCGACAAAAGGAAGGCGCCCACGGGTGTATAACGGCAACAGCGTTACGACATTTTTTTTTTTTATTACTGCGGGAAGAAACATTACAACCTGTTCCGTTACAACCTGGGCTCACTTCAGAGGCACTGCCATCTAAGACAGCTTCTCAAATTATTAGATGCCACGACGCAGGGATGGGAGAAACAGACACGTCCCTGCTCGTGATGCAAGTCTGTCGCCGAATTCAAGCTAGCTTGTGCTATGTAACGTGACCCATGTGCCAGTCGTGTCAAATCGGTATTTGGCACTTTGGCGAGAGAAACACGCGAGCGGTCGTGGCCTACGGTTAGAAAATTGAGCTACTGTGATGGGCGTCAATGGTTCGATCGCATCATCGGCCACTTGAATTTTCATTTGTTGAAACGAGGCGAGATGACAACTTACCTACTTACAGGAAAGTTACTCGGAGAAACCAAAGAATGCTTCGCAATAAAATCAGGCTCCGTTTAAATAATATCTACCGAGTGGGTTGTTTAAGTGGAGAACCACATCTGTTTCTCCTGTCCAGAAGTTCATCCATGGACACTACATGCATGTCATGAGCCGCTGGGAGGGCTAGATTCAACGCTGCCTCCAAGCGAGTTGCTGGGGAATTGCACCTGTTTAACCGAGTTGCCCACGGAATGCTGCTGTTCATCATCAACGATCATCAACGGATGAGCCAGGAGATGGCTGTTTATTCGACTGTCTCGATTTCAAGGTCATTCTTGGCTTCGCTTAGAGTATGGTCTTCTGCTATTGATTCTTCGGTGAGCGCCTACTTTCTCGAGCTTCGTCTCCTTGTAGACTTTTCCCATCTTTTGTGACAACGGCTGTCCAATTGGCGCGCTTGCAATTCTTATAGCAGTTGCAATGATAGTCCTAGGAGAAGGATTTAGCCAATAGACGCAGTATATCGCTTGTGAATAGGAAATATGAGAATGTTGCAGTAGTAGATCATTATTATATATTACTGAACCTAAATCAGGTTCCTAGGGGACGCCTGATCTAAGGGGAAGAAGGTAAGACGAGTAACGATTGATTACGTTAAATTGGAAGTACTTAGTCAATAATTCCTCGAGCCATCGCATTATGTTGGGATGTAAATATACAGCTGATAGATTAAGGAGCAAGGGTCGACTAGGCAGCGTATCGAATGCTTTAGCAAAGTATGAACAGATATCATCAGTTTGAAAGTTACTATCTGAGATAACAGCTTGTTCTTGTTACTCTACTGCAGGTAGTGACGATGACGTGGCTTCGCGTGACCATTGTCACAGTGTGGTTCGTGAATACTCTCTACTGCAACATGCGAATTGTGATGTAAGGCACCATCTAAGCAGCGGTGGATAAAAAGCTCGAAGCCCTCTGTGTGCTCCAGAGTGCGCTTTACGACTCGACGAGGTACAACAGGCTAAACTTCGTCGTCTGCTTCCTCGTGCCTCTGATAATCATTAGCGTCCTGTATGACATCATCTGCTACTAGCTATGGCACAGTCAAGCCATCTTGTCGCCACCACAAGACCGCATCGCCAGCCAGACGAACCACCAGCTCGTATTGAACTCTACACTGTGCCGTCAAAAGTCACACCCACAGCACGTGTAAGCAGCAGCACCACCAGCGTGCCGGCAGGGTGGTCTTGCTCTGGTGAAGATTACGAGTGACCACTTCCGGCTCGTTCGAAGCTAGAGTACGCTCAAGCTTTCGTAATGGCCTCCAGCAATACCAAGGAGCCTTGTTCAACGACGACAGTTGCCGTTGACCTTGTCCTGTTCAAATTTCATTCAGAGGATCGCCTGTGGCCAACAGCTGACCAGAGCGACATATGGCCGCAACCACTGTGGAAGCGTGGAAGCTCCAACGACGCGGAATGTTCTCGTCATGACGTTTTATTCGTCAACAGCGCAGCAGCGTCGGCACAGAGGATGCGGCGCAAATTTATCAGCCTTGTGGTAGCCATTCTTTTCAGTTTCTCAATGTGCAACTTGCTTTTTCATGCACTCAAACTCTGGTAACATTGTTACAAGAAATAACACGACTCCATTCTAGGAGCCGCCATCTTGACAGTGGGGACGAGCGTTACAAAATGGTGTATTTAGCACCGAAGACACGGCCACTGAGACAGGACATCTTAAAGACTCGGCAGTGTAATACCTGAACTCGGGCAGCAACTCATTTCTCTACGCTTTGTTCCCAAAGAATTTCCGGCAGTGCATGGCCGACGTGTTGTTCTGCCGGAACTAAAGGTTCCGGTCGGAAAGCCGATCCTCGATCCAAGCCATGTACAAGCCGCTCAACTCGAATGTGAGCATTGGAACACCTCAAGCTGCTCACCTGGCTTGTACACATCGCCAATAAATGCAGCATTAACACTTGTGACTGCCGCAACATCCTCCTTATGTCAATATTCCGAATGTTACTTTTGCTCGCTATGAATTTTGTTCAGTGTGCTGTATGAAATGAGTTAATCGAGGGGTGGTTTGCTTCTTTTGGAAGCTCGTCGAATTATTCGCATTTTGTGATGTAGTATGCATTCCGCTCATCAGGTAAATTCTTTAAGACCAATTTTGTGCTCATGCTTATGAATGCCATGTCTGTCACTATATAGCGAAGACTGAAACACAGGGATCATATTCATACTATTGAGTATATTGCTCACGTTGACGAGGACGAAACTTGGTGTCGCTGTGTAGTATAATTAAGGTCTCCGCCTTCAGGTTTTGTACCATTGCAATGTGAAGACAGAATCGCCGCCGAAGCGGTTCAGTATAATAGGAAGAACCAGAAAAAACAATTTATTCTACCTGCATGATGGTATGCGATTCATTAAAAAAAATCGACCCTGTGGACCTTGTTGAAGTTTTGCATAAAACACCATATCATCAGCATTGCTCAGTCAGATGGAGACGTTTCAGGCAGTAATCTGTTGTCCGCTTCGGTGATAATCCAGGGGTACCATTGGGCGCACCTTTCTCGCGTGCAATCGTTCACTGTTACGAGTTCTATCATCACTAAGCTGTGTAGGCATAATGTGTCCCCAAGAAGAAAGAAACATCTAATTGCTACTTCGATGTACGCCTATAATTTCAAAAATAATATCTTTTTCTGAGTCGCGTTATCTGCATTTTCTTTTGTAGAAAATAAACACTGTGCATATATGCAAGATACGCATAGCTCTATGCACATCTTGGTTATGCATACCGACATTTCAAGTAAGAGAAAACGGCTGCCAAAGCTCATTATTGGACGTTCTTTCATGGAATCGTCCCCGGAAGTTCTTTAGCAAGGAACTTGAAACTTGAAGAAACTTGAAATTGAGTATCAATTCTATTGTTCTTTGTTCTTTACAACCGATAGTCGCTAACTAAGCCACTGAAACCGCAGTGCTCGTGATGTGCAGCCTGGCTTTGCTTTCAGGAGTCTCTGCTAATTTTTCATTGAATAATATGGTTAGCGGTCGTGTTAAGTGAGGGTGTTTAACACTGACCTCACTCGCAGTTGAATTTTGGAAGGCTGCTACTGCATATACACGGCGGGGCAGCTGAATGGTGGCCTTGTTGACGCTTACCATCGCATTCGCAACTGCCGTCGACGTCCCATCTTGCGTCAACCACTTCACATTTCCGACATCGCTCGCATGGTGGTAGTGGTGCGTGAAAGTTTTTGAATGATCATGTGTTTCGGAAACAGAGATCACTGTATTGACTTGCCTTTCGATTGCGGCCTTATGTCCAAACCAAATGAATCAAGAAGTTGGATAGCAAAGCGATGCGAGAGCACAAAGATCCGATATACCCTGCCTAAGTAAATTAGCACTAGATGGTGCTTCCTTACCCCATTTGTTTACTCAGGATCAACGTTTTCGCTTTATTTTTCATTGCAGTTGCACAGTTTTGTAAATTCCATATTGTTTCTGTAATTGGCTTATGTGGCCGCTAACTAACAGTACTCGCAAATTTCACATCACGTTCGCGCAGTGATGTCTCGATGCTTTCTGCGCGGTGATATACAGGGTGTCCCACATTATTTGAGCCAAACATGTTAAATATATGCGAGTGACACGTACTGCACACAACCAAGATGAAGTTGTTCGCCGTAACTTGGAGATAATACGATTATTTTTTTCATTCCGCCTAACTAGGTAAGTAGTCCTACTTAATTATTCAACTTCTCAAAAGTTATAATAAGATGAAAAATGTGAATGAGAAAATAGGAGCGCAACATGAAACACTCCCGATACAGATTTCTATTGCTCGATACGTGCTATATAATGGTGTTTTCTAGAGTGTGAAAGAAGCCCGCGAATACACGCAAAGTGCCTCGCGGTTAAAGCCGTCGCGGTCAAAGGCGCCAAACGTGTGTGTCGTCTGTTTTCTTCTTTTGTCCTGTTTCTGATGCGCGACGCCTTTTGCTTCCATCCTTCATTAGCTCAGCTCCTGAATTACCCTCCGACAGTTTACAGTAAATATAAATAATTGATCAAGAAATAGTCTCAATACAACTTTTGCAACATGGACTGCGATTGTGTCGTAAGAATGAGTCTTAAAAAATTGGCCTCAAGGACCGGAACAAACTCTCCAAGCAATGCTCAATATATTGAATGAATAAATTTTTTAGCCTTACGTGCCGAGACCACAATCTCATTATGAGACACGCTGTGTAGAGGCTGAACTCGGTAAAAATTTTGACAACGTGGCGTTCTTTAACGTGCAGCAATCTCAAAGTACAACAGTAGTATTGCATTTCGCCCCCAATGAAAAGGGGGCGCCGCAGCTAGGATCGAACCCGTTACCTGGAACTTAGTAACGTAGCGACATAGCTACTAAGCTACTGTGGCGATTCGAATATGGGACTCTTTAAGCTTTCTTTGCCCGCTTTCCCGCGTTCGACGTGACTGGCTGCCTGCCAGCTGTTTGGTCGCTATATATATATATATATATATATATATAGGGGTTTTCTTCAAAGTTCAGCACGCTGGACCCGACGTAACATACGCAGGAAAGAGACGACGAACTTTCTGGAACACTTCCAGAAAGTTCGTCGTCTCTTTCCTGCGTATATATATATATATATATATATATATATATATATATACGATACACATAAGGAATTATGCCTTAAGGGTAAGTCTTCATCGCAATAAAAAACAGAAAGTGTGGAAGGACCTGTGAAGTGGCTCACATAGCTTTTATACGCTGATGAAGTATGCGCACCTCGACGGAGTACTCCATCTCCTCTCTCACTAACTCTCTCTTCGTCCCTATACCCTTTCCTCCAGTGCAGGGTAGCAAACCGGACGTGCGTCTCGTTAACCTCCCTGCCATTCCTCTCTTCCATTTCTCTCTCTATCTGGATGGCGCAGAGTGGCAGTTGTTGCGTGAGGGGAGAAGGCAATGCCGCGAAACCAAATCGCCCTCGTCTCGCTCTCGAAATCCTGTGTTGTCAGCGCGTTCCTTGCTCGCGCAAGCTCTCGCCTGCGTTCTGACTGCGCCTAAGTAAAGCCGAGACCACACGTACGCTTGCAGACGCTTGCAAGCTAGCGTCGGCGCGCCTAGCGCCTGCCGCGTCTCGCGAGAAATGGCGGTTTGCATCCACAAAGAGCCGTGACAGCGCGCGCTCACTGGGCTCACTCACAGCAGATGCCGCTTCGTACTTTGTTATTCACAGTTTTTCAAAATGCTTCGACATCTATAAACGTAATTATCATATTTTTATAGCTGTTTATGTCAGCACAAAAAGGAAACAAGAAGCACTTTCTTGCCTGATATCAATATGCTTCACCGAGAGTTGAAGGTTCCGCGCCGTAGCTGCGTAGCCAGGCGCACTGACGCAACACCCTCTCAATTGGCCGACGCGAGGCAACCCAAGCGCGCGATAAGGTGGAGGTGCTGTTCTCCGAGATCACGCCGCGTTTCGACGCGTACGAACCATGCCGCACAGCCTGCGCATGCGTGGCCGCGCGAACGCGAGCTTGCGGGCGTCCGCAAGCGTGCGTGTGGTCTGAGCATAAGGCCAAATCATATCGCGCCACGCGTCTCAACGCGCACGCTTTCCCGCGTGGAGTTCATAAGTCGAAGGACCGCTCAGCGGCGCTCAGTTGGACATTAGTGCTTTCGCATTCACAACTCTTAAGAAGTGCTTAGGCATCCTCGGATTCTTTACCGCTGAATTAAATTTCACATCTTAAAGCGAAAGCTTTACTGGCCGCGAACTTGCGATTTCTCTGTTTCCGTGCTCTAAGGAGGTACATGACGTCACACGCGGTCCTCGTCGTTGCGCTCGCCTCCGCTCGCTTCGCCAGCTGCGTAGCATGCCTGATAACATGTCGGAGGATTCAAAAGGAGAGCTCGCGTGCGCCGCAACCACAGTTGAGGTGGCAGTATGGATGGCGACAATTCTGATAAGCAGGAGAGGCCTGAAATCGACATCGGAACGAGATGAAGAGGGAACGATTCGCCAAGAAAGAAGACGAACAGCGCGCCGAACGACTGGCTAAACGCCGCAACATAGCTAGACAACCAGGCTAACCTGGACTCGCAATCAAGATTAACCAAAGCTAACCATGCTATGCCTTAGCTTTCGCTATGTATATCCTGGCATATCCGAGCTAAGCCCCTGCCAATTTTTTGTTTACTTTCTTTGAATTAGTCATACGGTATGCGCCATTTGAGTTTGTGCCCGTTCTTTCGCGATCTTACGAAATGGGTGTGTCCCACTGTGAGAAACGATGTTCAGAGTTTCTAAATGTTGCTTGATACCTGTCGTACTTTTCCGTGCATGCACCTATCATCGCGATTATTCCTTCGAGAAGCATCAGACATATATTTCGTACTTGTGACATTTCTGCACAAATATCTCACACGGTACCTGATTCGGAGTTTGCACTTCGGCGGAAAATCTGATCATTGCGGCGCATAAATATAAATATGCATGGCAATAAAGTTGTGACCTTTGGGGTGAATCGACGTATACATTTCCAAACGAAGCAATATTGTACGCGCTGCTGTTTGTTGCAAAGAATTCAATTCATCGCTTTACTTAAGCATCGCTTCACAGATTCTAACATGTGATTTGGATATGCAATGATATCACGTTTCATCGTGAAATTTTCGTTACTGTTTATCTAGAGTAAGCAAATGGGTATCTCCAGATAATTTATTGTAGGTCGACTGAATTTAACTTTTCGCTGGTTTAGAAAAATGGCAGACATGGCTCGTAGCATCTTAATTTTGTTTAATAAGCTACACTTAGGCTTACAATCACGCTAAGGTTTCACCGCACTCTTTAATTAGTTATAAGTGCGTTTCACAAAACTTTGGTTGCTGTTGAAAATTTATTCTGTAGGCTGCGCGATGAGTACACAGAAAATAAGAGAACATACGGACAACACAAGCGGGAACTCTCCACTGTTAGCTTTACGGAAAGGTACAATTACTAGTGAAAACAACACAAAAGAACGAAAAATATTAAAACACTTCAGTGGAACCTGTGAAGATGACAACAACTAGCCTTTCATACCAGATGGTGCTCGTAAGAGATGTTTTTAATTCTGTATGGCGGCTGGCCTTAACTTTAGCATAAAGAAACTGAAGGTTATAATGTTTAATGAGGAGACGAGCAATAACGAGGTATCGATTCAACAGCAAGTCATAGCCATGGTCAAGCAATATAAATGCCTGGGTCTATACATAAACGAAGGAAAGACTTGCTCAGGCATCCACCAAGATAATAAAAAAAACGGGGAAGCAGAATGCAAAAACCAGGAAACAAAAATTGCTTTGGGGCTACAATAAATATGAGGTGGTGTGATGAATTCGGAAAGAAATAATGGTGACAACCCTGATGTTCGGAAATGCCCAATATTTGTATCCTAAAGGCCCGGACATAGCATGGTGCTAGGGTTAAGAAATGTAGGTAACTAGGTATGGAGTAATTTAAAGTGTAAGTGACAACAAGGAGGCCATTGAAAAGAAAGTGAACAAAACAGACACATTAAGTTGGGTGTAAAGAATGGAAATTAAAAAAGACCTTGAAGATTTACAAGAATGGCAAGAGAGAAACTAGGTGGGAAAATCTATACAACAACACAAACGGTTTTGCTATTTGAGGCTCGAGCTGGCTGCCTGAGGACCAAAATATACCGGGGGATATATTAGTAACTAGATGAGGCATGGGTCTGCTGCAGAAAAAACCCGGAACCGACTCAGCACCTCGCAGCAGAATGTCAAAATATTATCCCTGCAAGACTAGTAAAAAATATACACTATCCAGGGGCGCGGGGATTCAAAGTGGATGGAAGGAATAACTGGTCGGCAGTCGAGATATACAAGAGACGTTTAGAGTATTGGTGAATACAAATAGCAAGCGAAAGATTGACAGAAACGGAATTGTTAAATTCATACGTAAGGTTTAGTAATGCAAGAAAATTTCAAGAGAATTCAGGATAATTGCCAGACTGCGATAGCTGTACAAAAACCTGATCAAATCAAGTAGCTAGGTTACAGTTTTGGAACCGCATCATTTAAAAGTGGATGGCCAGACATAAATATCGTCATTACCATTTCTTGTGCAAATTATCGTTTTCTTCAAAAAATACCGCAGTTTCGCCCGCCATCATTGCAATAACAGAGTAGTAGACAGCTTTATGTTTTATGGGCCGCGTAAGTTTAGTTTTATTAGCCGCGTAAACTGGTAAACATTTACTCACTAATCGAAGTAACGAACATAATGTCATGCGCGCACACGCAAACAAACACACATCACTCAATGAGCGCGGAAACTCGCTGTCGAAACGCTGGTGTGAGGAAGAACGGCAGCAGCAGCGAGCGAGTTGACCTTTGTGCTTCCTTTCGCTTCAACGAGAACTAAGCGGCGAGAACGCAGCGCACACGCAGCTGTTGGCCCTCGGCGCACCCAGCCTCTGTGTTCATCGCAGACAGCTTACAAGATAGGCACCGTGAGGGTTGCGGCTGACTCTGTATTCATATCGCAGATCGCGTTCAAGAAAGTGCCGTCGCGGGAACACTCAGCGCAATCACCACCGGAGCAGAAGGTCCTTGCCTCCCCCGGTGCCTTGCGCGCGGTGGAAGACGGCCCGCTTCCCTCCCCGCCTTCCTCCCTTGCAGGCACGAATTCAAGCCACCATACTCGGCTCAGCCTCGCAGGTGTTCATTCGCACCGACAGTATACAACGCGCGGCCATGGCGTCATCGCACTTGGACTTCGTCCGGAAAATCACGGCGAAGGAAATGGGCCTGGAGTATCTCTATGCCTTCCATCGCAATAAAAACACCACTCGAGGGTCAACCCTCTTGTCGTCCGTGCCTTCCCTTCGGGTCCGCGTGTTTATTGCGCAAGCCAGAGTATAAATCTAGTACTAACTCGCTCACCTTTCAGCTCGGCTGGCGAAAAATTCCTCAATAATTTTTTCAAAGGCAAATTATTTATTCACTGCTTCTATAGTATTATACTCATCACTGTGTGCTGCTACATCTAAAAATATATTCTTCATTTTCGGGTGCATTGTAATTTTGTTCACTCACTGCTCTGTAATCTATTCATATGTACAGTGCGGGTAATATAAATAAATAAATAAATAAATAAATAAATGCCTAGCCTACGTGAATCTACATAAAGGCGCACTTGAAATAACAGAACGAAGGCATCCTTCTCTAAGCCACTCCTCATTTGAAGCCCAAAAAAAACTGCACATAACTGTTCCACAGGCATCTGTCTTACTTCCGGCATTTATCTTCAGCTGCAATTCGAAGGCCTTGTCTTCGTATGCTTGTTCTCTTTTTGCCCAGAGCGCATCTATCTGTGTTCTTGCGCCATTCCTTACCGGTAGGCTTTACTGCCACCATGGCGACAGATCGAATCAAGGGCAATGCACTGGTGAAGGCTCTCTTGTGCGACAAAAAAAAAATTTCTTTTTTTTTTCTCCCGCGCCTTGCTTTTTGTTTTCGCCCTTTCGAAATGGGAGCTATGGCGTACCTAGAACACGCTGTTGCATTCGGCGATAGTTGTTATTCGTTATTTCTTGCAGAGAAAGCATCTCTTTTTCGCATTCTTGGGGTTCTTCACCTCAGCCCACTTCCACTAAAAGCATCAATGCTGATGGTGTAGTGTTTTTCCAGGAAACGTTTCTGGCAGCCGAGCATAAGCGGTCGAAGGGGAGCCCAGCAAATACCAGTCCAACGCGAAGGATTTGTCTTTCTCTGAATCGTGTAGGCGTGGGAGCATGATAACTTCGACAAACATTGATCGCCTTAAGAGCGCCTTGTCCTGTCTTTCGTTCCTTCTTTGTGTGCCGTTACCGTTGGCGCTTCATTTTTTGAACGCCTTAAGATCGCTGGCCTCTCTAGTGCGCAAGTTCTGTGCAGCGCTGTAAAACCTGCTCGTGGCTCGATCTTGGAGGGACCAAAAAAAAAAAACAATAAATCCTCCCAGTTTGCTTAATTGTACTTTCAAATTTTAATTTCCGAATCGTGGGTGCTAAAATAAAATTCTTTTTTGCCAGAAGAGAAAGCCCACTTTCCCATTCGTGGATTTCGCACCCAAATCTTGGAACGAATAGCGCCGGTATGACGTCAGTCTAATGTCAATGATTTCAGTAAAATTTCTAATATTGCGCATTGTTATGTCCAGTAAATGTAAGCAAGGACTGCGAGGTTCACTATGCTGTCACTTTCGAACGTAACGTTTGATTTATTGCTGAGCAGTCAACAGACGAAGTGGGAGCTAGCGCCAGAATTGGAAGCTGACGACTCGTGTTTTTCGTTCTTGATTCCTTTCTGAATTTCAATGAATGAATGAATGAATGAATGAATAATTATTGAATGAATTAATTAACGTGACCCCATTGCTACAGGTGCAAGCCATTGTGGACAGGGACAGCATGACCAGACGACATCCTCTATCGCTTCGACAATGTTGCACGATTTTACTGAGACCGAACGCTACCACTCCCACTCTCTTAGGAGGATGCGTGTGCCGCCAATGGATCACTTCGCTTCTGAGCCAACTCAACTCAGGCCAGGGATCTCTTCACATAACGAGATATATTTTTCAGCTATCATGTGGAAAGATTAAGCAAACTTCGTTATCCTTCATCTGCTGATTTCTGGCGTAATGTTTTAATGTTGCACCTTCATCTGCGGCTTAACAACGTATACTGCGTTCACACCTGGCGATCCATGAGACTATGCAAATTTAGAAAAGCTGCTCTTGCAAAAGCGCGTCTTTCTCAACTCCTTCTGTCCTTTGAAAGAGAAGGCAGTTCGACACACGCTTCTAATATGGAAGTAACTAGATAACTTTCAAAAAGTCTTGGCTGGATAGTTGCGGTGGTAACTCTACGGAGATAACGGTTCGAAATACACAGGAATGACCAGCTTATGCGAATCTTACCTTTCTGCGTTAACTTTCCGTTTCCCTTCGATCACAACAGCATCGGACACCATGAAGTGGCACGTGCGCATGAGTGCAGCTTTTTTTTTTTAATTCGAAGTTTACTTCTTTTTAATAAAAGAACCACTGAACAGCTAAGTTCCTCAACACTGCCCCCAACATTCAAATTCCAACTTTGGCGAGGAGATGCGCACATTAATGCAGCTGACCGTCTCTTTGTTACGGTATGTTCCCTTATGGTAGACCCGGATCCTAAGCTAAGCTTGGAACTCGCGGCTGGCAAGCGCCAATACTAACAACCAGCCAACCAGGTTCGTCGAAAATATAATAACTCCCAAGCTGTCGTCGCAAACTTCGGGCTTAACTTTAAAGTGCATCCTAGAGCTGAAAGCCTCAGCGGCAGTGGCAGGAATAACAGCCCGGGAAGACGTGAAGGGGGCTTGACGGAAATGTTATATGTAGCGGAAAGCGGATGAGCAACCTACTCAGCGTTCCTGCTCTTTGAGCGGTCGATAATTTATCCCCCCATTGTGAACTGCTACCTTACATGTAAGCTCAGTGGATAGAGCGACTGCCTTTGGAGGTGCTGGTCTCCACCTGTGTGGTGAGGCGAATTTTTTTCATATGCAACGCCATACTTCTGAAGAATCCGGAAGAATTGCTTGTTTAGCTTCGTTAAACGTGGATCGGTAGAACGCCCAATTTCTCTTCCCTATTACCTCTATAGAAAATTATTTTGCTCGATTACGCTTTTTGAGCACTGATGTGGGCAGTGCTGCCAACTACATGGAAAGTTACATAGACCTAGGGACTTAAGCCTTGTCTAGAAAAAAAAGAAAATTTGTCAATGTTTCACAAAATATTGCGATAAAGCATTGACGTGGTGAAACTGCTCACGTCCCCACATATTTTAAGGCACCGCAAATTACATTCGCTTTAGCATTCAAAGTGTGAATTTTAACCGTACAGCAGCGCAGGGAAGGCATATATAGCAATTAAACGACAGGGTGCGAATACCATGGGCCCTTTTACGAAGTGCTGCTACTGCGATTTTGCCATCCCCATGGATAGCTGGGCTGCCAATGTCAGCGCTTTTTGACTGAAACATCTGCAATCGGCGAGACAAACGCACACTGGAACCCCAAACAAACCAGCATGGGCAAATCTGGGCCGAAGCGGCCACTTTCACCATACAGTTTTATACAATTACCACAATGAACTACGGCGCTATTGTCATGGGAGCTGCAGGCAGGGTTGTACAGCCAGCCTAGGAAATATGGGTAGTACATGGATCTATCTAAGCCTCGTCTTTCTGGCTTTAAATGGCTTCGCGACTTTGCAATGCAATTATTTTCAAGAAAGTGCTGCATTATACATAATTAAATGAGCATTACAAGAATTGACCGCCGGCAGGATTCTAACAGAGGACCTCTAGCACAAAAGCCCGATATTAAAACCATTACGCCGCGGACGCTTTTATTTCTTTATTACCAGTTTCATGATACACAGTACAAAAAGATGGCAGGCGACCTAATCTTTGACTTAGGTGTCTCTTAGTGGCACTCGCACCTCGGCGTTGGTGTGCTTTAGGTTAAGCGAGCGAACGTCTTTCCCCTGGCATGATATGCAGGCGAGGAGCGAGGGAGGGCGAGGAGGAAGTGCAGCGCGCGCCACCTGGTCGGTCGTAGCCCCCTAGCGAGCACACACGAAGCGCACCTTACGCGCCCTCTCCGGTGCTGACGTCAGAGCATATAACGAGCACTCGCGCACAGCTGTTGCGAACTTGAACTCTATATCATCGCTTGTATAATTAATAAAATGTTTGAAAGTATTGTTTTCCCAGACCGCTCAAAAATAGTTACAGCAGTGTGCCCTGTTTTTAAAGGAGGTGATAAACGACTATTCAATAACTACAGACAAATATCCGTTCTTCTTTTATCTAAAGTATTTGAGAACGCGATAAACAATCGATTGTACAAATTCTTTACTAAGTACATGTGGTCAGTGAGGCACAGTACAAATTCCAAAGAATTGAATCCTGTGAAGCAGCCCTTCTGAATATTAAACATGAACTAAATACATTGAACATAGGCTCTACACATTGGGCTTGTTTATAGATCTTAGGAAGGCATCTGATCTGATTCAGTATGCCACGATGTCTTCATGTACAAACATAGGCAGTACGGCGTGCGTGGAGTGGTGCTTAAGTTAATGAAAAACTCACAAACCGCCATCAATACGGTAGCATAAATAACGGCGCATCGGTTTATGGAACTATAACCAAAGGAGTACCGCAGGGTCAATACTCGGCTCTCTGTTGCTGGTAACATATAAACGATCTCAGTGACATCCAATGTTCTCCCAAGCTAATACTGTATGCAGATGACACTAATATTTTTTCAGAGGTACATCCATTCATGAACTTGGCCACCAAGTGAATATTTAACTAAATAAGCTGGAAAGTTCGTTTAGTTCAAATAAATTGCATCTAAAGGTTAGTAAAACGAAATACATAATGTTTGCTTCAATAATAAGTCAAATAAACATAAAACAGCTATTGTGCTTGAGGGCAGATAGACATTTAGAGCAGATAAAGACGCAGAAGTTCTTAGGAGTTTGGTTTACTGAATGCTTGACGTGGAACACGCATGTGGAAAAACTAACAATAGAGCTTAGTAGTATTGTTGGGTGCTTATACAAACCCAGCCTAACCTTACCAATATGACTGCAAAATGCATTATATTACGATCTGTTCAGTTCTAGAGTGTGTGTGTGTGTGTGTGTGTGTGTTTGTGAAAATTTTTATTGTAATGAGGTCCGGAGGCCCGACTTCTTAAGCCAAGGCGGGCCGCTCCTACGTTGGCACTGTCAGGCCAAGCCTTTCAGCGACGTCATGGGCCCTCTGGACTGCCCTTAGTTGGTCCTGAAACAATGGGCTTTGAATCCTTTTCTCCCACTGTGTCCATTCTTCAACGACGTTGGGGAGAGACGCGGGACACCCCGCCAGCATATGTCCGATTCCAATGATACCATTACAATCGTTGCAGTCCATCTTAATCTCCCTCTCTGGATATACTTTATTAATGGTGTACGGTGTGGGATATGTGCCCGTTTGCAATAAGCGCAGTGAGACTGCCTGTTCTAGAGTAACATAATTTATTTTGGTACGGGGGTACAATCACACAAACTAATTATCAAAAACTAATAATTATGCAGGAAAGAGTTCTGCGAGCATTCGAACAATATCATGGCCTTATCAGAGACTTGACAACTAAAGCCCTTTTAAAAATTTTCAATGCTAAAGGTAACGCAACTACACAATTTCAAGCTTTTACGATGGGTTATGCAGAGAAGCCTGGATGTTTTCAAAGTAGATCAGCGGGTGCAATGTACAACATACGTCAGCCACGCAAAAACACACCAACACTGAGGACAAACGATGGTCAGCAGCACAGAGAATGCCAAGTATACTGGGATTTCTAAATCACTTACATGGTCGCGTAGATTCTGATCATATACATTGTAGTACCATGATCAAGTCTATCCTGACACTTAATGACAATGAATTTGCTTCAATAATAAAATGTTTCTGTCTTGTCAAACTATGTCATTTTGCATTGTGTGATATAATTTTTTTTTCTTCACCTGATCTACACGTCTGTGTTAACTTAGTTGTGTGAATATTGACAGTGTAAATGACTTGTGCCATGGTTGTTGTTGTTGTTTTCTTTTTTCTTTTCTTTCTTTACCCTCTGTTTCTCTGCTGTGAAAGGTAATTTGTCTCGAAATGATTAGACGTATAATATTGTGTCATGTACATCGGCCCGCGTGCCGAACTGTAATAGGAGCAGAGGTCTTTTGTCAGGCTATGTGGCCTTTAGCCTCCACTCCCGTTCCTGTAAGCAGGCAGGACAAATAAACTTCAAACTTCAAGCAGTTTGAGCGAGAGAGCGAGCAGGTGCGCGCCGGGAGAGGAGAAGCGAGAGAGGAGGCAGATGTGCAGTCCATGCCAGGCAACTGTTTTCTCTTAATTAGCAGCTTAAATGCCATGTCACCTTCTTGCATGTGACGGGATTAGTGACATCATTACTTCGGGTTTCTACTTTCGGGCTTCCAGGAATTTCGCCAAAGTTGTGCTCACGTGGTGGGTCTCTAAATTGTACGATTCTGTGCCTTGGTATGTGGTAATAAGTGATCTTAAATTAATTCTAATTATTCCAGACACTTGAGTTACTCACTTTGAAACTAAACTTATGCTCAGCTATCATAGCTCTAATGAAAACCATAAATTTTGTACTGCACTATTTTTTTCTGATTTGTTTTTAATTTCGTCCCCGGTCGTCTCAGGAGATGGAATATTGTGAAATGCTAGAAACGCTCGCCTGTTTGCGCCACGTACGCATGGACGAGAGGAACTTTTGCAGTTAGCAGCGGTTACGCGTGCTTGCAGAGGCTTATTACCTTCCGCAATAAAAAATAAGTTTAAATTGCTTTGAAATGTAGGCCAGTTGAAGCCCAGCTAAAGCGTAATATACGAAACCACAAGAACCACAAGAAACCACAGCACGTAGCTCAGACAAATCCATGTAGTACCCATCATTGCCATGGTGGGTGAACGCTCGGCGTACCATTGTTGGAATCTCTACAACCCATACCCAGCGCCGAGCCGAATGATGTGCTCGCAACGCTAGACAGTCGACTATGCCCCGTTGTAATAAATTTTACCGAGAGCAGCCCATAGCCAAATAAACTGAGTCCCAGTAGTAATGTGTATAGGCGAGGTTTACTTTGAAGGCAAGATGGAAATATGAAGATTAGCCGCATATCTTCGTTTTTCGCTGCAACTGACACGTAGGTGCCTAAGTATTGCGGTGCTACAACATTAGGAGCCATAAAAATGAAGATTCACATATTTTACATTGCTGTCGTGAAGTGGCGTACTCTTATGACACTGCTTAATGCTGGAAAGAAGGTCGGGCGCCCGTCTTTCTTACGATTCGAATAACGTTCCGTGTAATCTTGGCATTTCCATATACGTAAAGAAAAACAACACTGCAAGACAACAAAGTATATACGCGCTGACGTCGTCTTTTGTGAACATGGTTTCAAGCAGTGGATTGTGAGTTTACTTAACAACATGCACTCCGACATAACTTCAGCTTGAGTCCATCATTTCAATTTTAGAATATCTCGAAGCGAGCTCAGAAGTATGTTTATACTAATATTTGCAACCTATTTGCATAACACAACCAAAATTTCAGCTATAAAGAATTCATATCCACAAATTTAACAGAATATTTTCCAGAAATCTAGGGAATATTTTTTCTTCAGATTTCGAAGAAAATTGGCTTCGGAGGTTGGCAGCACTATAATTGTGGGTGTGCCGGAAGTGATTGATCAGATCTTAACAATTCACCCTGTAACATAATTAAAACGAAAGTGCTCTGTTATTATTCTTCCTCATTAGAGTGATACCACGGGGCACGGCCTATCATTTCGGGCACCACTTTCCGGGTGCAAAATATTTGATATGAAGGCATACCTTGGTGTTACAAGCAGCGCTTTTCCGTTTATCTCTTCTCATATTTAGCGTAAGCTGTACGTCATTTCATTGGTGCATTTTGAAGAATATGAGACTTGATTTGTTTGATATATAATTACAGCTGATACGCTGTTACACTGTTGTATAGGCATTGAAGCCGTGGCAGGATGCTCTGCCCATGGAAGGAGTACTGAACTAAGCACACAGAGTACGATAAATTGCTTACGGAAAGATTCCGCACCAACTAGGAAGCCGGGAAGACATTATACCTTTTTACGACGTTAAACACACTTAAAACGAGAATTACACGATCTTTCTCAGTACTGGCTTATAACAAAGCATATAACTCGGAAAGTAGAGGAAAATTTCGACGATTCCAAGTGACTGAGATTTCAAGTAACTTAGAACGTGTGTCGCCTTGTAATATATGCTCCCTATTTATGCGTGGCCGAATTCCAAGCTGCTCCGCGCGCTGCAGAGTAGGGCCACCTAAAAGACGGGCCTGATACCACCGAATTTACAAGCCGTATTCTAGATCAAATCTGCCTTGGTTACTAAGCCGCCGAAGAATATGCAGCTCAAATTCAAGCGGCCAAATGGATCATTTTGAGCGCGGCAAAAAATTTACTACGCACATTTGCCACCCAGAATTACTTTGCTCCTGGTTTCGTACAAACACCTCCTAGGGAAGATTGTCTTGAAGTCATCAACAGCGGTCGAACAAAGACTTTCACATACTAAAGCCAACGTCTCCAAGAGGAACCTCAGGAAGATGGGTCACCGCTTCACCACGCTTCCTAAAATTGGCTCTGGCTAAAATACATCCCTTTTTCTAAGTGCGGATCAGTTATAAGAAAGCGCTGTGGTTTTAACCTTTCTGCTAAATTTCCTTTTTCGGTATAGCCAAGGAAAAGTGAGTTGATGCAAGTAAGGTTACATCCCAGGATTGCCAAAAATGAATTCAATAATAAATATAAAATGTTTTGTTCAAACAATATGCCAACTTCAATCCCAAAGTCTCGCAGTCTATCACAAAGTTTCGCAGCCTTGTGAATCACAAGCTATCAACGCTTTACGGCTATACACGGTGGTCTAGGAGTCAATGCACTGCTCAAGGCTACCCTTCTTCCCTGTCTGTTTGTAACTTAGATAACATCGTCACACAACGCACATTTACATATTGAGCAAAGCATGACGATCTATCAACCTAGAATTGTGGGCGTTAAACTAAAACTAAACGAAACAAAAAACCAACTGCTACTCCGGCACTTGCAGGTGGCGCAGTTTCCGTCTGATGCCTCATTTGCCAATAAGGGATAGCGCCAGGGAAACCCTTGGAATTTCATTACAGCTTCTCCGGAAACCCCCTGGCATTGATTCTGCCACAACGCGGCGAGGTTTTATTGAGATACTCTAATAAAATATGCAATGCAGCGCGGCGTTAGTAAATGCGTAGGAGTTATGGCGGACCGCGAGTCGACGCCTGCCACCCAATACAAATGACTTTGGCTCTTTCGGTGATTTGTTTTACGCCGCACTTTTTTAGCTCTGGGTGAGTAATTGGGCTTGAACATTGCGTTAAAATTACTTAAATACATTTTGGGGTTTTACGTGCTGAAACCACGCTTTGATTATGAGGCGTGCCGTAGCGGGTAATTAATTTTGGCATGCTGGGAATATTTATCGCGCACCCAGTGCACGGCCCAAAGACGCTTCTGCATTTTGCCTCCATGAAACTGCGGCCGGCGCGGCCGGGATTAAAACCCGTGACCTCGTGCTTAGCACGTGCCAAGCCACCACGAGGATTAGCATAGCGCTTCCCGGAGATGCCTAAGGTAAGAGTAAGCTTATGACATTGTTTTGTGGTGGCGTGAATGGACGCTCGCTCAGGAGAGGGAGCCCACAAATATCTGTTTTCACTAGCAATGCTGCGACGGGCTTTTCATTTATTTCACTGGACGCCTTAACCGAACGTGTCTAAATAGTTGTGCAAATAAAGAGATATCAGAAGCAATATATGCAACACATATTTAATGTCCAACGTACGTTCTTGAATCGGTATATTGCACATGCAATTCCAGCACACTGTAGGGGAGCGTCGCACGTTGTGACATCAAAATCCGTGCCTTCTTCGGAATCGTGATGGCGAAGACGTCATAGACTACCGAGAACTGCAAGGATAACAGCGAAAAAAGAAACGCGATTGCACGTCCAGTTTTCGGGCCTTTTTCTTTACCTTTGGCGTGAAACGTCTTTAAGATTGGTCAGACGGACCCGCTTGCGAAAACCGCGTGCAACGAGAACATCTTATAGTATTACCGTTCATATCTTCGCAACCGTACTACCGACGCGCCTTGCTTTGGTATCGGCATGTATTGGAAAAGCCTTTACTCGATCATCGTGTTTAGAGCGAGCAGATTGAGCCCTTGTCGTGCCACATGTGGCGCAATCGGAGCCAAATTCAGCCTCTCGCTCGATGTTCAGTGAGGCGTAACTCGGCAGCATACGTTTGTCCATCCGAGTGGAAGGGGTCGCGTTCGAGAGAGCTCGCCCATTCATAGTAGGTATGATTCATCAAACTCAAACTGGTGCTCATCAGGAGGTGTAAGGCCGACAAGTGTGCAAATTGTTGCAGAATTTACCATACGTACACGGCCATATGGCTACCCTGCGTCCAACACGTGTGGTTCACAGATGGCGTGAATGGACTTGCATGCGAACACAAGGATAATGGAAACCCTTTGGACCGGAGTGAACGTGTCCGCCTCCATAGGGAGTGCATGCACAGGAGCCCCAAAGTGAGATGAGCTGGAACGGCGCAGGGCAGTCTCGGGGCGCCCAAAGTAAGAAGGTAATTTCTTTTGCCTAGTGGTCAAGCACCCTTTGCAAAACATACGGGCCGCCTACAAATAGGGATTGTGCGCGATTACACAATTTGACAGTAGGATCTCAACTAGCTTAAAGAAGCAAGACATGCAAGATTCCTAATGTATGAATAACTGTAACATGTATATTCGGTTACATTATTTCTGTATCCGGCTCGCAATACGTCGTCTGCAGCACGTACAATACATTTCACGTCCCACACTGAATGCGGCTGTGTCCCTAATACGGCCTACTCGATTTTATTTTTCTTGAGGGCAAAGGGCTTTAGAGCGGGCCTCTATGAAAACGCTCCGATAGCCCATAAACATATTGCAGGGCTCTTTATGATAAGGAATTTATAATCCTTACGCATATTTCATAAAGCTTGCACTTGGCTAAATGGGTAAGGAGTTAAAGCAGCTAGTAATGACACGCTATGACGCTTTCTTTAGAGGTTGTGTGTTAAAAATTGATTAAAATCAATAGCATTGTAGCTCCTTTCAGGTGAGTTCTTTAAAAAAAGGGGGAATTACGTGTTTAAAATAAAGCAAGGTACAGGTGGCTGATTAAAAGTATCTGCTAATTACCTTTGTTATTACTACTTCGGGGCACCCATCGGAATTGCGAAATTGAAGCCCGGTAGTAGTGAAGCCATGCCTGCTTAGCAGAAATCCCAAGGTCAGCACTACTTTTTGAGACATTCGTGACTAAAATGCACTAAGCATACAATGGAATTCTAGTTATGTTCCTAAAACCCTTGTTCCAGCAGTTCGGGATGGTCTGAAGGGTAATGCCAATGCATTATTGAGCAGTTTCTGGGGACGGACTCGACGAAAGTAATGATAGTTTTAGACTTCTGCGAAGCAGGCGCTCTCTAAGAAAAATAAAAGAAAAGAACAAAGAAAAAGGAGTTACCTGTCGAAACCACGATCCGATTTCAAGGCACAGGGAGGCGGGATTCATTTTGACCGCCTGTGGTCCTTTAATGTGCACCGAAATATAGGTACTAGAGCGCTCTTGCATTTCGTCCCGTACAAAAACGGCCACCGCGGTGGGGATCGAATCTGCGAAGTCGTGGCCAGTAGCGCAGTGCCATGGGTATTGGCCTAACTCGGCGGGTGCACTATGCCTCACATTTAATTTCGTCATATCAGCATAGGCATTATAGGTAATAAATAAAACGCAATCTGTTAATCTTGTTAATTAGTGAAGCGGATATTGCAATTGTTTCAGCAGCATTCGATTTGCTGTGCTGGTAGCTGCATGAAAGACACAAATGGCAATGATTAACAACTGTGCATTTGTCAGCTGTTTATTATTCGCAAACGCACATAAAAAGCTATACTCCTGGAGAGAGTTCAGAATAGAGTGAGCAGTTTCATTTCAAAAAACTATAGTAACTAGTCAAGTGTAAGCCGAATAAAACCCGACATTTCGTTGCAAGCACTAAGTACTCACCGTGATACTTCCCTTCCAACATTACTTCGTAGATTCCTTGACACAGTTGGCCTACCCTTATGAAACCTGAGAAAAAAAGCATTCTCGATGTCACAAAGACTGCACAATCAGTTCAGCTGCACCCAAATTTCGGGCAATACACACACTTTTAATTTTTCAGCTTTGCCCCGTGTGGTCCGTTTATGGATCGCTCTCCCAGATAACATCGCTTGCCACAACAAACGCAGTGGACTTCGCATTCTTCTAATCGATCAATAGGCCGTTTCAACCGTTTAACACGCCCTGCCTTTTCTTTTCTTTCCTGCATTTCTCTACAAGCTAATAAAAGAATTTCAGTGATCCAAAATTTTTTTTACTATATGTATTACTGTATGCAGGCAAACTGTTTACAGTGTTATCATCTTAATATGGTATTGTGTTTACTGTTTTTAATGTTATTGCTCTTGATATTTGCTAATAGCGTACTAATGTTCCATACCGCTGCGCTGCGTGAATATTAGTTTCATTGTGCTGATGCTTTTTTGCTTCCTAATACCTTACGAATGTGTTAACCTATTTCCCTTCTTACACAATGCCTTCTCGAAGGCCTGTAAGGTAGTTGTAAATAAATAAATAAATATGATAAGAAAGTGTTCCAGTGGGAAAGAAAAGCGTGCACAAAAGAAGTTTAAACAAGTAATATGGGCACTGTAGCTTTCGAAAAAAATGGCTTTCTCTATTTTCTGACAGTAATTGTTTTGCACTGAACTTTTCCTGTACATTTGTCAAGCGCTTGCGAACAATAAACAGTTGACAGTTATGAGTATTCTCCACCTTGTCTTTTTTTTCTCTTTTTTTATGTCTTTTCTGCAAAAATCAGCTCAGTGAACCGAATTATGTTTTACCGACAATCCACCTTTAAAGCATCTTCGGGAAAGTAATGTGCGCCGCATCAAGTAGTTCACATGAACAGGCCAGATCCCGTCATATGCAATTTGTAATAAGTACAATGCGAACTGAAAAAATGCACGTCATAGTACACATGCATAATCTTATAACTTACGGAGAATTGTATATAAAGCAAGCAATTGTTTTGCATAGGCGAGTACACCTTCTTAACGGTATTAATATATTTTCCTGTGAAACAAGCTATTTACTCACAAACTGCTTTAAGTGGAGGCGTGAGCTCGGGGGCTCATACCTAAATATACGGGAACGGAGAGAGAGTTTTTCACGGCAAGCACTGCACTGGATTGGACGAGACTTAGTTGCATTTAATAAGAAAAAAATTATAGCTTATAGTGACTGTAGGATGCGGATTTTTTATTTAGGCTCTTATTCGTTTTGGAAAATATCTTTGAATACTGCAAAATATTAAAACCAACTCAGCTATCAAATTTACGACTGTGTAGCTCATAAATGAAAACAATATCACAATTATATAAACTACACAAATACTAGGTATAACGCAGAATCAGTTGATACAGCGCTTTGAAATGTGCTACTAAGTTGGGTAGGTGAATTTTAATATCCTTCTTAACATTGCGACTATTCAGCGTAAGCTCCCAATTAAAAATCATATTCCGAGCTTTTACGGGCCAAAACCAGGACACGGTTACGAGGCACGCCGTAATGAGGGACTCCAGATTAATTTTGACAAGCTGTAATTTTTGAACGCTCACACAATGCGTGGTACACGGGCGTTTCGACGCGTACATGGGCATTGGGCTAAATGGGACCACCGTGGCCTGGATTTCGCTCCGTGACCTCGGTCTTCGCAGCGCCATGCCGTAGCCAGTATGCCACCACGGTGGGTGTACATCTCTACTTAAACTTGTGCGCTTTAGATACTTGCAAGCGTGCAGTTTACTGAACTGCGATATGTCTCGTCGTTGTAGAGTTGCGAATTTGAGAACTTCGCGCTTCAACTTTTTTGAAAATTGTCATATTTGGGAAAATAAATAATATACAGGTTTGCTTCCAGGAGCTACTTGAACGAGTCAATAGAAGTTAGCGGACTTTCGCAAATGTAATAAATTCTATCCAAATCGGTCCAGCGATTGACTCACGAAATTATTTCTGCGCTTTACATTTATCGAAATAGGTAAATCCGAGTTGGCCCTATAAGCTACAGCTTCCTTTTAAGTGTGAGCAGATCGTTGATTTCTTCTTTTGTTGGATGCCCGACCTAGCCTGAGAAAGTCTTTGTTGCTGAGCTAGATTGCCCATACTTATTACGGTGGAAAACACCTTAAAAAAAACCTGTGCGTTCTTACCGATTCGTATCTTCACATGCTTTTCGGGTCTCTTCCACTATAATTAGTTGGTGGAAGCACCGCGCAGTTTCTCTGGAACGGACACATCCGTATAGTTACGGGAACTGATGACGTCGGAAACAGCAACAAAAGGTTCCAGTTCTTTTCCTTGCGCTTTTGTAGCTTGAATTTATTTCTCGTGTCACGCACGTGCAAGTCTGCAACGCATATATATCAGAATTTTTCGATGCCTTCTTCATCCACGGTTATTGTTTGGCTAGCGGGAGAATATACTTTACTGAAAAGTGGTCCGGCAGTTTTCCTTCTTGGTTGGTTTGATAAATGTATTTACTTAAGCCGGTATTACCGCTTCTCACTTCTATTTCGAGGATCTCTGCACAGAGAGCTATTCGTGCGTTTCCGCATATTTTCAAATACACCATCCTCAGTAACCGTTCGCAGACTTCTTGTGGAACTTCGTGCGCGTGCAAATTTGTGCGTAACTTTCACTCTCTACGTCATTTTTCTCTTTCGGTTCCTCTTTCCCCTACCCCCCAAGTAAGGTGCAGAAAACCAGACGCCCGTTCTGCTGACATCCATACTTTCACTCCCTGCGAGTGAAAAAAATAAGTAGGTAGATTTCAGAAGCACGTTATAGACATCATTTTCGTGTAAAGCAAGCTTTCCTTGCTCTACCTCATATGGTCTCTGATTATGAAAGATTCCGTCGTGCGACGTAATACGGCTCCACTGCAAGTACTTGTAAAGCGCATCCGTAACTGTATGGGGGCCAGTGTTCATTACAACTCCACAGATTTAGATACTCCCACGAGTGTAGGGGATATCATTACCGTGACGTGCGTTCACACACAAACTAAGTGAATTTGTGCATACAGTCGTGCCCTCAATGATGACAGTGATGACAAAGCGTAGCTTCTGACTGGCTATCCTTATTATCGATAGCTCATTACAGTGACTGTCATACTGGCATTGCGTTTAATTGTAAAGGATGTGAGTATCGCAAAATACGTTTAAACAGCCCAAAGCAGTGCCATAAGAATCACGCACGACCTAAGTGTCCGCATCGTCGTACGCCTGGCATCTGAGGATCCACGAATGTTGGCGTGCTGAGAGCGTCTACTCTGCGCCGTCGGAGGGGGCAGCCGTTTCTCGTTTCATTCTTTTCTGCCTAACAGAGCTAGAAAGAAGACCTACAAGGAAAGCAAGAAAGAGAGGGGGAGAAAGACAGAAATACGGAGGGAAGGCTGTGGCTTCAACTTTCAGTACGGGGTGGGTGTGACTGCTGGGTTGTTTACTGCAAGTGCCTCACACGCTTCGAACGCAAGCGTCTCGGACCTGGCCACAACACCGAAGAGACGATCCGTCTTGTACCAGTTACCCGTTCCACTGCACCTGGCACTTTGTGTGCGTGCGTGCGTGCGTGCGTTTTCTTTACTTTTCTTAGTACTGCGGCGCTTCTGTAAGGGGCGCAGGCATGAGGTCATCAGCGAAAGGCGAAGGCGCATGCGTAGGCACCGGGAATTACGCGAATAGTAGTAACATTCATATATATGTCGAGACTCTCTGCATCCGTGCCAACAAAGATAACAGAAACGAGGTGACATATTCTGTAACCCTACAATGTCGCGGCCCAATTTTTCGTAATTACATGGACTTTGCCTCAACGTGTTATCACTGTCTTTACTCAACAATAAAATATAACAAAACATAGACGTTTCGCCACCTACGCGAGTGGCATCATCAGCACGCAAATGACAACAAATGAGAAAATACATCCTGTTTATGTATGATAGGACTTTGGCCGCCATTCCTGGCTACTAAACTTGGAAATTTCGGGTTTGTGCCGTAAATCATCTCAGTTAGGCCTCAAAAGCTTCGTGTTTTACCATTTCTGCCGTTTCGAAACAGTGCAGCCATTTTTAGCCTTTTATGTGGCCCTTGAGTCACGCGTACTCTTCATGGAGTTCTAGTCCGTGGGATGCATCAGTCTGCCTACGCACTCAGACACGTTTATTTGAGCTGCCATTGTTTTCGGCCGCATTTTTTCCACTGCATACTTTTTAGAAACTAGTTCTTGAAATGTCGGCAGGTTTGCGCAAGTGGTTCACTTGAGTGGTTGGAGCGACAATGAATTCCACTCTTAAATTGATT
Source organism: Dermacentor andersoni (assembly GCF_023375885.2). Classification (NCBI taxonomy): domain Eukaryota; kingdom Metazoa; phylum Arthropoda; class Arachnida; order Ixodida; family Ixodidae; genus Dermacentor; species Dermacentor andersoni. The sequence goes on along the minus strand of NC_092822.1, from coordinate 14,544,178 downwards.
GCAGAAAAAGATAACTGCGTTTATGGCTGTTCGTTCTTGCAAATATTGGGATTGATGAGTGAGTGTGGCTTCGACGGGTTCGTCGATTCCTAAGACGTATCAGGGACCATTAAATTATGTTTACCTAACAGAATATTGCGAAGAAATGTAATACGACTAACTTAACGTCGTCGAACTTCCAGCGTAAGTATATTTTTTTGAAATTAAATCAAATGGCGAGTCCTCTCTTGTGTAACTACCAAAGATGACCCTAGTCGCCATTCTATTAATGCGTTCAAGTTTTATTATACTTTTCTTAGTAGGTGCGTCCCACGTAAGGAAAGCATATTCCAATTTGCACTTTAAGCGTCCATTATATGCAATAAGCTTAAGATTTGCGGGTACTCTTCTCAGTTTTCGTTTTCAATACCATAATTTACGCAGGGCAGTCGCACAAATGTTTGATATGAGGGTAGTCCAGCTTAAGTTATTAGCGATAGTCACGCTGTTGTATTGGCATTTGCCTACTTGTGAAATGTGTTAGGCACATGTAGTAACCCTTTCACCACTCTTGAATAGCGGAAACATCACTCTGCAATGGGTCATGGTCGCGTTGGGATGAAATTATTTTGAATATGATGTAGTCCTCAGCGAAGAGCATCATTGTAATATCATCAGGAACTGCAGACACTAAGTCATATATATAAATTAAAAGCAACAAAGGCACCTGCACAATTCCTTGAGGGACACCCGAGGGAACGTTCAGTGCATCAGCTGGTGAAGAACCATTTTGTACATACAGAAGAAAACTCATGCGCACATTTGATAAGTTGCGTTATGGATGACATCCCCCTTGTAAATACGTGTTGGCAGGGTGATACGAGATTATGTTCGGAAAAGAAATAATTTATGTAGGAGAGATGGTGCATTCGAGGAACTTGCAACATCTGCATGTAAGTGAAACGGGGCGATAGTCACAAACTGATAATCGTCACTTTTTCTAAAAATAAAATAGCACAACACGAGCCCTCTTACATGAAAAGGTTACTACCCCACTAAACAACGGTAGTGAAAAAGTGTGCGTTAGAAATTCAGAGATTTGTTCAACATAACACTTTAGAAAAGCATAACGGAGCCCATCGGTGCCAGAAGATTTCTTGACGTCAAGTTAAGAAGCACTGCTAAAAACTTGGAGGACGCTTAAGCTTCGCCTTTAAGAGTAGAACGCCAATGGCATTCAAAGATCCCAGTCTGCTGCTCACGCTTCCCGGCAATCGCAGCTTATGTAACCTTAACGTTAAGCGGGAAACACTGGTGGCAAACGCAATGCACGAAGGTGAGCTGTCTGGTAGAAACGCAGCGTCTTGCGTGGGCCGATCCCAGAGGTAGTGCGCAGCGGCGCCCAAAACTTTACATCCCTTTCAGGTTTCTGTTATTTCTTCGCACTTTCGCAATCCGGAGTCCCCCACTACGGCGTGCCTCAAGTTCGAATCGTGGTCTTGGCACGTAAAACCCTAGAATTCAACAGAAAATATAATGTCTAGAATAATGTTATGCGAGCGAGACGAGCCATAACCTAAACTATTACACTAACGTTTTGGCAAATTAAAACCCCCTGTCATTATTACGTTTGTACCCCATAACTTTAAGACACCGTCATGAAACTTGTTCATAAACAATTGACCTGCATCAAGAGGACGGCCCACGGCGCAAAGGAAGAAAAAAACCTTAGGGTGTCCAGAGAAACCGTTAAAAATAACCTTTCATGCCAAAGGATCTGATCAACTTATTTAACTTCTATGCCACGTTTTACGATCCAGAAAACTTATGTCTATTCTATAGCAGCTGATAACCTGGTGGCACAACATCATCATCACCTGTCTGATCATGTAGCGACGTTTCAGCGACTACACAAAAACATGGGTCATGCAAAAATAGAATGTCCTCAATTAGTTCATCTGTTTTATTTACAACACTTCTCGTGTTTAAGCACAGATGTCGGAGTTCCAAAAGTGCTGAATGCTATTTTTGAACTCATAACTTGTTTTGCTTTCGATATCATTTTCCGTGAATTCCACGCATCGTCCCCCACGAAAAATTTACCAGTCTACCTGCGGTTTATTGCGGGAAAGCAAAATTTTCTTGCGAGCACCTTTCTCGGACTTCCCGCTTTACCACAGTAGCTTACGCTTGGGCGAAGTAGTGCTGTAGTCGTTCTCTATTCGTATACTTGAGCTTTTCAGCTTCACAGACGCAGTGCTAACAATACAGACCATATACTTTCGAGGCTGATGCAAACTCGTAGTAGTTGGGCGCGGCTTCAACGTTGTCGGCCCACTTTTGTTGCACATAATTCTCGAAATTCGCCAGAGAAATTCGCCTACTTGCGCGCAAGAAGTCCCAAGAACTCTGGGTTTCAAGCGGCTTAAATTGCAGATTACGTAAACTGGACCCCACGCTACGGCTACAACTGCCATCTAGCCTGTCCCGCGGCGAAGCAACCTTGTTGTGTCGCTTGTGGCTGGGAGTGGCATTCACGAACGCATACTCCTACCGTATGGGAATGGCCGAGAGCCCCATGTGCGACTCCTGTGGATGCGAGGAGACCATCGAGCACCTATTGTGTACCTGCCCTCGCTACGATGTCCAACGCCTCTCTCTGCGGGCAACTTTACGCAGACTGGACTCGAGACCGTTCACCGAGTCAAAGATACTCGGACCGTGGCCACACCCGTCACTGGCTCGAAAAGCGATTCATGCACTAGTGCGGTACTTGAAGTGCACAGGCTTAACAGACCGTTTGTAGTGTCCTTGTGTATGGTGTCCCTCCCACATGTACTCAGTGCTTACTCTCTCCCTTTCTCTCCCTTTCTCCCTCTTTCTATGCCCCTTTCCCCCACCCCCAGTGTAGGGTAGCAAACCGGATGCTGTTCTGGTTGACCTCCCTGCCTTTCCTACCCTTGTTTTCTCTCTCTCTCTCTCTCTCTCGAAATAGTTTCTACTATTCGAGCATTCAAATGTCTCGGCATGCGCGTGGTTTTCCAAGCTCTCCACTGTGGTGATTCTCGCCACCAACGCCGTCGTTGGGCTGTCTTGCTACTGACGGCGCATGCGAGGGTCGCGCGCGCAAGGCTAGACGACCAAGAAGAGCACGGCCGCTCGATAAGCTAGCTCTCGGGGACGCGACGCGTCGGTTTCCACGGGCGACGGCGTTCGAAGCGCGTTCCTCGCGCATATTCTATGCCGATCCCGGACAACAGACCCCGACTGGTAGCGCCGCGGCGAATGACAGCGTTTTCGGTGCACGAGGCAGGCCGCACCTTTCTTTTTTATCCAGCGGCCGTGCCATAAGACATGTGGAGTGCGTTTGGCCATAGAGAAAGAAAAGAAAGTCTTTTTCTTTCTTTATGTTTGGCTGCAAAAATGACGAAGCGAAGTGGACGCGCCGCCAATGCTCCGATCTCGGTGGCAGAGCCAGCTGCTGGAATAAGCCTTGTGCGTTCTTTATGAGCTGCTGTTCTTTGCAGAAGGGTTGAAATCTGGGCCAGTTGGTACATACTTGAACGAGAAAACCAGTCAAAAACACAAGGGACAAGATAAGATGTTCACACCACAACGACATCTCATCTTGTCCCTTGTGTTTTTGACTGGTTTTCTCGTTCATGCTGTTCTTTCATTAGACAGATTTAGTTGGGCGTCGGCAACAGCTCTGCGTGCGCAGAAAAACCGCTTAGGGGACAGTGCGCAGTACGCAGGAGCACGCGTAGTCTCTTGCGTGCGCCCGCAGCTGTTCAAAAGCTGCGTAGCGTCCACTGCTGACTGTGCGGCCTTTGCAGGACATTCTTTTCGCGTGTGCACGAGAGCGCATTTTTTCATATTGCTCCGGCCGAAGATATGACTGCGGCTTGTGGATTGACTTAGTGGCGACTGATATTGGCTACACAGTTTCAGAAGCTGGTTTACGGCGGCGCTGGGTAGCACACTACCGGCTCCTGCTCATGCAAGTCAGCACTCGCCTTCTTAACTTCTGCGTCCGGCCGACTACTGCCGTTTCGGGCGCGCTCGCTTCGCTCCGTACGCACGGCCTCACGCGCTGCGTACTTCGTGGTCGCGGACGCCCAACTGTCTATTCTTATACCCCTGTCACACGAGCACTTTAAAGGCATTTGAAGAAAAAGACATCTCACACAAAGGAGTTGCATCCGCAGACACACGCCAAAGTTTAATCTCTTTTTCAGAAGCGGTCTTTTCCGAAACCGGAGATCACCGATCTCTTTTACGGCTGGAAAGGCGTAGCCTCCAACGCAGTGGGCACCAGTAATTATCATGCAATAAAGAAACGAAGCAAAAGTGCATTTTTATTTCAAGTGTACACATCACAAAAAAGGGTTTTGTCTTTCGTTGAACCTTAAGTAGGCGCAGTTTTGCACTTTTTGCACGGCACTCTCGTAAGCAGTTCGAAAATATCACGTGACGCTAACAGACGATGCAAATTCGCGCCATTTTCTGCGACCATGGCTACGGCGAGCGGTACCGACGAACAGCCTCCGGCACGCCAAAGAAAACCGCGGGTACAGTGGTCGGAGAGAGACACCTGGGCGTTAATCAAGTTATGGGAAGACAACCTGCCCTCGCTGCGTGCGCAGAAGCACAACGGAGGCGTTTACGATGGCATTGCACAAGCATTGACGAGCATGGGTGTACCTCGCACAAAGGCGCAAGTGCACAGCAAGATAGAGAACCTGGGACAGACCTACAGGTAAGACAAAGCACAGCAGTAAGCTGTGAGCGCTAAATTTACCTTGAAGCGGCTTCAGGCTGTGGTCGCAAGCTGCAAGCTCTCGTTTGTGGTGTCGCGACCTCAGCATCGAACGTTGTTTCCGTAGTAGGCAGCGACGGAACCCTAATCTAGCGGACGGAGCCGTAGTAACGAAGGTTTTAAGGCAGAGACCCTTCATTTCAGCTAGCGTCGAATTTTGCAGGGCTGAACTGCGCCCTGCACACACGAAAGTCGACGACGCGCTAAAGGCTGTTTCTGCAATTCCTTTACAGTGCGAGTCGGTCTGAGTAAACGCAAATTCGCCTTCACATGCGGCGAAGAATGACAACCCGCGCAGGTCGTCAATAGCATGATTTCGTTCGTCACAAGATAACGGGAACCTTAACTTATGGACAGGCGCATTTCACATTATATTGTACGCCTTCTCACGGCAACATATAATACGAAGCAGGAAGTCGTCTGCATGTTTTCATTTCTGCAGATGTGACTACGGTTTGCATTTTTCTCGGACCATGCGCAAGCGTTGTTCTCAGACAAGAAAACATGAGAAACTTTAAATTTTTTCGAGTAAAAAGGGTTACCTTCGCTTCTCAGGCTTTCTGTACCATCAAGTCGCGTTTGTATCTATCGGCAAACGTTTTGCTCTGTGTATATCTTTACATTTTGAGTATATAAAATTTTAGTTCTTTCGTTTTCTTATCCAGGAGCTGCCTGAAACACATGACAACAGGGTCATCACCGCCGAGCTGGCCATTCTTCTCCGAAGTCCATAGGTTTCTAGGATCCCTGCCTGTTCACGATACATCTTTAATGGAAGAGGCTGGGTGCAGCGAGAGCACAACAAGCAGCACTGCCTCCGTCGAAGAAGTAAGAAATGCATAGTGGAGACTATATATGCTTTATTACAGTCAACTAAATTTCAAGACATAATGTAGCATCAGCTGTGCTGCCAAGCCCATAATCTGCACAACCCTGCAGTGTAGCGGACTGCTCTTGTTAATACTGTGGTTCATTTCTGCTTGTGCTCACGCGCTGTTCATTTTGCAAGCTTGGCAGTGCGCTGTTTGGAGAATAAAAAAAATGCAGACTCTAAAATAAAAAAACGTGAATACATACACGCAAGGAGAGGCAGCTCTCTTGCAAGTAAAAACCCTGAACTAATTGTTTACCGCTTCACACATCAACTAATGTGGTCAATGTATTTCGGATCCCTTCTTCAAACGCAGCTGATCTTCGACATGCTTGATTCCGGCTCTGCTTCTTGTGAAGACGTCGCCGAAGATTGTTCACCTTCCGAGTCGCCAGTACAACAGGTTGAATCCAGGAACCTCGCAAGTGGCAGTTCCGAATGTGCCCGCAGGAAGAGAAGGCAACCGGCTGGCGACTTTCAAGAAAGGATGCTTGAGGAGCAGCGACGGCAGAGAGAGCAGTTTGCTGATGCGCACAAAATGGAAATGGATCTCCGTAAAGAGGGGCTCAAGTTGCAAGAGAAACTTGTAGATGCAATGTTGAAGTTTTTTAGTAAAAACTGACATGGTGTTCCACAATTGTTGCTGATTCTTGGGACTCTTGCGTTCAGTTCCTTCGCTTGTAATATTCCACAAGTGCTGTCCTGATGGCGGATGCATTTCCAATTTCAGCTTCTGTTCTGCGTGATGGCTGTGGAAATGTAGCATTGGACTGCTGCACCTCACTTAACCACTGTGGGTGGACACTGTCGTTGAAGTGCTCGCAAATGTTATTGAGCACGCAGCATGCTCGTATAGCCAAACGGGCATTGCCAACAGAACACTCCATTCTTTTCGCAATGAAACGGAACCGGGCCTTTAGCCTTCCGAATGCGTTTTCAACTATCCTCCTTGCTCCAGATAAATGACAGTTGAAATTCCTTTCAGCTTCACTGATGACAGTTCGGTGTCCAAATGGCTTCATGAGGTTTGGGGTTAGTGGAAATGCTTGATCGCATAATATTATCGGTGGGACTGCTGTGGTACCCACTGCGGCAACAGGTGCTTTGAAAAGGGGACTGTTGACAATCTTCGACAGCCGTGAAACACCAAACACATGTGCGTCGTGGCAGCGTCCTGGGGCACCGACATTGCAGTATCTGAATCGATACTTGTGGTCGACCAATGCTAGTAGGATAATACTGTGCCTGCAAGAAAAAACAAAGTGCAAAGTGAATAAAGGTTAGTGCAGCATGGCACTGCTGAGTTCACTGCCTTTAGTTACTGTGATGCGATTTTACAGTTTGCTTTTATTAATAGCTGTGAGTGCAGCTCGGATTACATTATTTCACATAATGCCACAACCGGTCGCTGTTAGCGTACTCTACATCGTATAGGAGTTGCAGTCCTGCGGAGAACTCTTTTCGTCGTCGCATTAAAATTGTCGCTGCTAAACACTGCAAGACTGCGAACCAAATTACGCGTTTTCTTAAGAGCTGCTGGTAAAATTGAATAACATTTTACTTAGCAATAAAATATGGGTCAGTCAGTTACTTTTTTTTACTACTATAAAAATGGGCCCAAACAGAACACTTACATGAAATAAGTTAAATCGTGGCCACTTACCAACCCTTGTAGTTGTAGTAGTCGGTGGCGTACTTCTTTGGAGGCGAAATAGGGAAATGGCAGCCATCAAGGGCACCGACAGCTTGAGGGAAATCGCACACGGCTTCGAACTCTTGGATGTGCCTAGGCATTTCCTCTTCAGTAATCATTCTGATCCAGTCACTTTCGAGCACAGAGACAACAGCTGCGCAAAACTCTCTGTAAATGACGTTGACGGATGAGCGCCCAACGCCGAAGAGGTTTGCCACAGTTCTATCTTCGGCAGAAGAGCACAATTTGTAGAGGCCAATGGCGACACGCTTTTCCGCAGTGATCGGGTCACGCATGTTGGTAACTTGTTTTTCGAGCACATGGCGCAGACTTTCCACGAGAAACCGGAACGTTGAGGGGTTCACTCGAAACGACTGCTTGAAGTTGTGGCCACCGAGGTGAGGCACAGTCTCCTCGAACCACTTTTCGTGGCGGATGAAAGCCCACGTCGATCGGTTGCAGACTCTCGTGGGAAGCGCCAAGGCATAAAATGTACACCCGTTGAGTAGCAACTGCCGCTTAATACGGTCTTTGACTGCCTTTGCGGCGTCTGCTTCGCTCTCTGCAGCAAGAATCCTTGCCAAAATGCATGCTATTTCGACTTTTTCCTTCGTGTCCGTGCAGTCCCCCATATTCTCGACCTCCATGTTGACTCCGATGTAAACAGTGGCCCAAGGTTGCTAGACGAACATGTAAAATTTGCTACTTCTGCGAAGACTCTTGAAGCTACCTTATTAAATCTTCTTTAATTTAACCTTTTCGAATAAACTGTATCTAAATTCACTAAAACAAGCATATTATAGTACGTTTCTAATTTCTATATTGAAATACGTTGGTTTATTCTAACTGGTTTTGTTTCAGAATCTAGCGCCATGCTTTCCATAGCGTGTTCGGAAGGAAACGATAAAAGGAGATCGCCCGCGCCGTGTGTCTGCAGCGCAACTCCTTTTAATTAGAGGTCTTTCAACTCGGTAAAGGACCGCTTAGGTAAAAGAGTTTTTGCGTGCTTGTGTGACAGAGGTATCACAGCAGAGGTTGGCATGATGAGTAATTCATGCTACTCCTCCACTCTTAACAAAACGGTACTTATAAACACACTGGCCAGCTAAACAAACAAACTAGCAAAAAAATACAAAGAAAGTATGTAATGAAGATAGCCCCGCTACAACAAAAAGCAGAGAAAGAAAATAATCATAAAAGGCAAATCAGGTACGAGATCACTAGCGCAGAGTTCACATACAAAGTTTATGCACTAGTGTTAGCGCAACGGGCAGTAAATGTCAAGGTAACGTTATGAAATGTTTCCGCTGGGTACTGACTGACATCATCTCCAGCAGCATCGAGGTGCGTCCCGTGCAACGCCACTGGCGGCGCTCCTATTCATTCGAGCGTTACGAGACGCCTGGTAGGCTGACAGGGCGCTGTTCCTCCAGCTCGGCAGTAGTTGTCCTGCGTGCAGTGTCTCGCCATGTCGTCACCGTGTAGGGTTTGGACACCGCCCGAGGAGTTCAGGCTACGCTAAACGCTGCTTAGAATGACAGAAAGCTGAGCTAGTTGGTAAGGATTCATTATGCAAAAAAGTGAGGCCTGCAGACAGGACACAAGAGAAAAGAAGTGGACAACGCGGCGTTCGTGTTGTCCACTTCTCTTCTCTTGTGTCCTGTCTGCACGCCTCACCTTTTGCTAAACTCTGCTATCGTTCTCAATGCTTCGTCTTTCGTGCGACACTGCTAGGTAGTATTTGTTGGGTTGCTGGCCTCAAAGGCTGCATAGAGGCGAAATGCAAAAAGCGTTTGTGTGCCCGTACTTGAGTGACGTGATAAAAAGCCCGCATGATCTAAATCATTCCGAGATTTTTCACTGCTGTGCCCCTCACAACCCTCTACAAATTTCTAGAACATAAAAGTTCATCGGTTCATCATATCTTTCCAACCTGAATGCTTCAGCTTTTCTTGTGCCTAAAGTTTATATACATATTTGCATCAAGAATTCAGGGAAAATCTGCAGGCGCAAAATAAACTACTGTTGCGGCCACGGAATGACGGAGGGCATCCTCACGCCAAATGTAAGCGAAACAGAAATAGGCATGAAGGTCTCGCTATTCTGAGCGGGATGAAAGGGGTGCACAGATAGGATGAAAGTGGGCACGATCAGGCCAAACTGAGCAAACCCGCATCCGAAGATGCAGACACGAACTACTACGAGACGCGTAAACACTTCTTTAGAGTCCCACCATTTCTGTTAGTTTTGAGTTAGAGACGCGGAGTTTGCGGGAAAACTTTCTCTGCTGCATGATCGAGCACCTTAGCGCAGTTTCGGGGAATAAAATTTGTGACATACTTGCCCTTGGAAGCCTCTAACTCGCCATTGAAAAACAGGTGGTAGTGACGTCAAAGGACAACAACAAGGACCCGAATATTTTCCAATTTCTTAGGGGACCACGTATAGCTTCCGGTCATTGGCACAAGCGAGCTTTTTTGCGCCATTGATTGACACTTCAAGGCACAACACCTGCAGTTTCACATGTGTGATATGAAAGTTGGGTTTGGTGTATAAAAATCTTATTGGTTTGCTCCTGAAAACAAAACACGGTCAAAATGGAGTCTTTTCTGTGAACTAGCGTTTATATTACCTGCATACTATCATTTCAGGAATGACAGAAGTAGCGTAGAAGAAAGGACAAAGAAGCTAGGAAAGCACTTGTATGATGGATGATGCTCATCAGCCTGCATTGTGTCGCGTGTTCCGATTTTTTTATGGTGCGCATTAAATAACACTGGAAAAGTTTTTTCTCGGACCAACGATATTATCATAAAACATGCGAATTCGCGTTAAGGAACTACCAAGCTGTAAAACAAAGGCATGTGCCTTTAAACAAAATTTGCTTCCTCTAGAGCAATTAATACTGACAATTTTTTCTAGTTTTTTACATGCATATAAAACAAAATTGCTAAACTCCCATACCTAAACCTGAACATTACATATTAGATGCAAAGTTGATATTAAAACGTCTCTCAGCAAGAAGAGGCAAACACGCTTTATGAGGCAATACTCTTAACCAAAGAGATGTGGAAGCTTGGAGAGAAACTCACAAAGCCTTTCGTCCGAAAAATGTGATTCCGATTGGCCATCTGCCATTGCTAATATGTCCAACACACAATTTCTTGGCACTCACCCTTACTAAAACTTCTGGCATAAAAAAAACAAAGCTTATCTGTAAATACGGACCCTGGCTTGCTAACCTGCTTGAAGGAATAAAAACATAGGTGTGAAAAAAATGATGAAAGGAAAGCGTGCGATAAGGTTGTTGGCAGCCATTCTTTCCCATCTATTTTTCTAATTGAGGAATTTCCGAGTAACTCAAACGCAGCAAGCTCGGTGGCTGCTGATGAGGTGGCACGAGATATCTTGGAGCGTCGTCGCAAAAGATACTGTCGGAATTACTACTGCATCTGCGTATATAGCTGGCAGTTATTAATTGGACCATCGATGTGGCCATGTAGGTAGCTTGGGACATTCAACTAGTTGTCATCGAGAAGCGTCCCAAGTGCTACAGCACATGGGGCTCGAGTAGGAGTGGGATTCAAAACTGATGGGGATGTTAACTGGTCAGTATTTGAGATAAACAAGAAACGTTTAGAGTGTTTGCGCAAGGAAAATAGGGAATAAATGAGGGCGGCAGCGTCACAGGCATAGGGTATGCATTAAGAGATGAGGCAGACATGCGCAAGATAGCAAGAAACAGGTACAGATTGCAATATGGTAAGACAAAAATGGGAAACCCACGAAAACGAAACCATACCTCTGTAACATTGATCTTACTGATGTACCCTAAAATTTCCTATTTAGAAAGTTTAATTATGAAAAATATATCAGTCAATCTCTTCTTAATATGTTTTCGACATATTAAGAGCACCCGGACAAGCCTTGGTGACTGATGGTGCTGACATATCGGCGTGTCCTTCAGTAAATTAGAACACGGTTATTTACGTTTTCATGAACCATTTAATTTTCTTGCTGTTAACCATTTGATCATGTAAGCGTCCAAGCCTTGCATACCAAAATAATTCAATGATGGCGTTGTCACCCTCTGCCGCCTCGCGCGTATTTTCAGACACGCAAGTCAGAAGAGAACATTTATTGCATCTGCTCGCGCTCTATTATGCAAGCTGTACAAATAAACGTCAGTTCTACTCACTTGTAATCGGTGTATATTGAGATATGAACTCAACTTCGTAAGCAAGATTACTAAAACGATTACTAAACTAAGTTGGATTACTAAACTAAGTAAAGATTACTAAACTAAGTTGAAAAGTGTGGTGTGTGGAACACCATCTAGTGGGACACCTCGGCTGATGATGCACTGAGGCATTGGTCTGTCTGCCGTGTATGCAAACAGTAATCTGTCCATCAAGTACCTGTATATCCAGTGAAGTGCAGAGTCTCGGAGCAATGCAGCCGTTGCCATGTAATGCTGGATTGCTGGCTGATAGAAGCCAAGAAAATGGTAACCTTGCAATGGGATCGCATCTTCCATTTAGGAGATGCGGGCAATAAAATTGCTGTGGTAATATAACAAAGAATTGCCAATAAAAGAAACATGACAAAGCTGGCAACATTTGATACTACGTGTCGAACATCAGTAACCAGAGAAGTCCTTAGGAGAAGAGGATGAAAGGACTAAGGGATGAAAGGTATCATGGCGAAGGGATGGGACTGTGTCAGAAGCCTAAAATTGTTGCAATAGTGACTGATGCAGGGCACCTCAGTTAATGCACGAACACTTCTACTGTTTCATCCTCGAAATAAATAAATAAAAAAATGCTTGGCGCATTGTATTGCAACCAATTTTCAGAAGGAACGTGTTTCTGCGAATGTTGGCGCTTAGGTGAACATCATTTAAAAACACTCGTCCTCGTCGTAGGCGTCCCTTCCTGTCTGTATTAACTGCTTCCCACCTTGTTGTATTTCGAGTGACACTACAGACACTGTGAGCCAGGCGCGACACACTTGCCTAAGGGGTGTGGTGAGCGAGTGGGAACTGAAAGGAACGTGTGCACGCGTCACAGAAATGCAAGGCGTGGATTGGGACCTTGTAGAAAAGAGCTAGAAGAAAACAGCCCTAGAGCAAGCGTAATGACCTACCAACGAGTAAAGGAGCGAAACACCCTAAACCCCTTGAGTGCACGGCTGCCATCGCTACTTTGGCAAATGAATGCTTCGGCGCAATGTCTGAAGACATAAAGCTTGAGTGAGACGAAGCAAAAAACGCATCTGGCAGCTATTGATGGGAAGTTCACAGGAAGTACACAGAGTGGAGGATGTAGCAAAACACGGTGGGAAGAAGGCAGGCAGGCGTTTAGGGACTCAATATCTAGATTGCTTTGCGCAGACAAAAAAAAAGGTAAAATGTCTAAGGTCGAAAGGCCAGTGACAACGACGAAGTTTGACACAGAGCTACGGGCGATGCATGCAGATTCTTGAGCAAGGCCAGTTTTCTTCTGATTGTGCCACGCGACAAAGAGTAGTCTCGCCTGCACCAAACTGTAATCTATATTTACGTGTGACACCTTTGCTTTGAACATTCTGACCCTCTGCGAGTAATTGGTGTAATATCATGCTACTGGAATTTCGTTAAGCGTTTTCACGCTTCCGCTCGTTCGATTTGCAGATTAGTATTATAAGTATATACACCAGGTCACAATATGCACTTGGGCTAATTGGATGGACATAGTACCAATTGATGTTCTTAGGAAGAAGCAAATATATCGAGTAGCAATGACCAGGCACGTACAATAACCGTAACGTTTACTGCAAGGAAAAAATTGCCATTCACCTGAGCGTATGGAAAGAATCGACAAAGCTGTGCCGCTCAATTACGAAGGGCACAGAGCTGCACTACTCTAACGTGAACGGCAGTTTCTCCCTTTTTTATGAAACTCACCCTTCCAAATTTCGGAGTTGCGCAGATGGAACTTCGCGTACTATATACATAGCAAACAAGCTCAATATGTTAGAGATGTTGCACAAAATACACATTCCTGATGCTTCCCATTCTCAATGAGGATGGCCAATGAAAAAAAGGCTACTAAATGTAAAGAGACACTGATCGGCGAAGTGTTAGACAATCTATATGAAGAAACACGGGAAAAATTAAAGGTACTCTTGTACAAAAGTGTGCTAATGCGCGCCCACGCCTTCAAAGACACTCGAGAGCTAAACCGGACAGCCCACCTTGAGAACGAGACAAAGGCGAAGAAGAGGGACATGTGCGTCAGAGCTGTCGAGCAACCATGAAAATGTAAATGCAATTTTAAATTTGCCGGGAACCAGGCTCGCTGTTTGAAGGGTGAAGCGGTGCGGTATATAATAAAGAGATAACAGCACGTCTAGCACGTCTCCGCGACGTTTCATGCACGAAAATATTTACACATGCGCCACCTGTCACCCGTGCTCATCTGCCGGTCGAGTCTCATCTTAGGCGCCAGACTTTTTCGAAACTGAGATGCAGATGCAAGCCTGTTTGAGATGTGTTGGCGGTGAAACTAGAGCAGGCACCTGTTGCCAGTGAAAGTTCATCATTCATTGTTGTTAATTACTTGACAACGTTGTGGAGATTCAGCACTAAATATTAGTCACTGTCAAGGCGCAGTGGTAATACATATTATTCACGTCACTACGATTTTCAAGCCGCGGAAATGCGCATTCGTTTTACCATGAGGTGCATGTCAAGAACTATTGCCTGGTTCTGCGAGCAATCATCCTACGCGAACTGTCACAGACATATGACATTGAATGAACGAAAACTGTATGCTCCTAGGTTAGGAAGCTCTCAGTACAGGCATCCACTGATGAACGTTTCCAGGCACGTCTGGACGTAGTCCTCCAGGTAGCGTTGATCGTGCGTCTTTGGTGCGAATGATCCAGCCCAGTGTAGGAGTAATGACGTTGACGAATGAGCGCTCAGGCATGAAGTTCTCCTTCCATTAAATAATGTAAAAAACTCAAATTGTGTGAGTTTTCTGTCGCCCTACAGTTTCGCACCTTACTGCCGTTTAATATATGTGTACTTTTCAATTACGCGTCTTGCGTTCTTAAGCGTGAGGAGACGCCATCCAGCATATATTTCTCATCCCTTCGCTAGTTTATGCGAGACTATAGCTTTATAAAGAACTCATTTCCACACTTATTGTGCATCATCACTTTGAATCGAAGCGAGGCTTTACAAGAAATCACTACTAAATTGAAAATACGCACGGATTTTACAAGCTTCATTTCGAATAACAGCCGTACGCGTACACCAGGAATTATGCGGTAATAATTTCTCATGCTTGCGATGGTTTAGGCTTATGTTCTTAATTTGTCATGGGGCTCCCGTCCGTCCCTTCAGCACACTTGCCACCTTTCGGCTCATTTCATCGGTGCTTTTTCTGCCTTATGGAGCGCGTGCTGCAGAAATAAAAACATGGAAGGCGCGAGCAGGTTGCGAAATTTACCATTATTTATGCATGCCGTCAGAACCTTTTCACCTATTCGGCACAACACTGTATTTGACAGGCTGTTCCATATTGGGACACCGGCGGCTGCGTTTTTATATATATTAATCCTATCATAAGAAGTTAACAAACACTGACACCAAATACAACGTAGGGGAAATTACTTGTACTTACTAATTGAATTAAAGAAGTCATAAATCAATGGGAAAAAAGGGATTAAAAACAACTTGGCGCAGGTGGAGAACGATTCCACGTCTTCGCATTACGCGTGCGATGCTCTTCCAATTGAGCTACTGCAGCGCTGTTTTCCCATGGACTTTCTTGGGTATTTATGTTTTAACAACTATAAAACTAACCCTGGGAGTGTTAGCCAGCGCCACCACTCAGAAACCTTGGCGGCGGATGTAGAACATCCTTTCTGGCGCAGGCGTTACGAGTACGTGATCTTTTTGGGTGAAGCCACCTAGTCAATAAACCCATACATGCTACCTGAAGCCCTCAGTGTTGCCGGATTCGAGACCCTCGTTAGGTAATGAACGAGACGCAAGAGGGTTAACCGAGGGGCCCAATTTTATTATTAATCATATCGTAACAAGCCAACAAACATCGACACCAAGGACAAAATAAGGTAAATTACTTGCACTTACTAATTGAATTAAAGAAATGATAAATAATTGTGAATGAAAGGGGATGATGAAACCACTTCACCACCTGCGGGAATATATATATATATATATATATATATATATATATATGTACCTTCTTCTCTATATATTATTACTGCTAACCCTCGCTTGAGGGTTGTTACAGGGAGGGAAAATAGTACAACACAAGCAAATTTGACATTTCATAGCATCAGGTTGGGTGCTCACGATGCAAAATATCAATCAAGCATTCAAATTTGTGCACATCCGTCTGATCGACAACAACATCAGGTAGGCATTCCACATTTCAATTACATCCGGGAAAAAAGAATAAGGAAAAACATTAACACGTGTGTTATAAGGCTTGACGGCTCTGCTGTGGTTTATTCTCTCGCTACGATTTGCAGGTAACTGGACATATATTTCCTTTTTTATCTTCAAAACCCTGTGAAGTATCTGAAAAAAATCTTAAGTCGGGCTTCCTTCCTTGCGGTTTCCAGCAACTCAAGCCCACACGAATGCAGAATTGTTGTTACCGAGTCAGTCCTTCAGTACTTTGCAGCAATAAAACGAGCAGCCATTCTCTGAATTCTTTCTAGTTTGTCTATTAAAACTTTTTGGTGGGGGCTCCAGACAACGCAAGCGCATTCTAAAGATGGACGTATGAGAGTTTTATAAGAAATTAATTTGGCATCCTTCGTTGCATGTTCCAGCTTTTTCTTCAGTGAATACAGTTTTTGTGAAGCCGTCGAGCACAGGTTATCGATATGTTTACGCCAGTCTAAGTTATGTGAAATTGTGACCCCTAAATACTTGAATGTCTCTACATTTCTTAGTTTGTTGCTTGCAATATTATAAAGGAATGGTGCCACACTTCTTTTGTTAGTAACATGTGTAAAAGTCGATTTGTTGTAATTGATTTCCATGTCCCATTTTTCACACCAAAGATGAAGGGAATGAAGAACCCGGTTAATTCTGATTTGGTGCTCAATGTGTGTTACCGTAGAATAAATTAAACAGTCGTCAGCAAAAAGCTTCAATTTCACAGTGAACTCGACAATCTCTCTAATGTCGTTAATGTAAACCAAGAACAGCAACGGAGCCAAAACAGACCCCTGGGGAACACCAGAAAGCACTTCTAACGCAGGGGACAAGCACTTGTCCACACGCACAACCTGCCTGCGATTGTGTAGGAAGGCTTCAATCCATTTTAGTATAGTGTCATTTATTCCTGCTTTATGCAACTTGAAAAGTAATTTATTGTGTGAAACTTTGTCGAAGGCTTTCGCAATGTCTACGCAGATGACGTCCATTTGTTCTTGGGCGTCTATAGCAGAAGTAAAATCATGAATAGTTTCTACGAGCTGGGTTACTGTAGAAAGTCCCTTTCGGAAGCCATGTTGGCGCTGTTAAAAAAAGTCGTTACTTTCAAGAAAAACGAGAATATGCTTACTTATGATATGCTCTAAGACTTTACAACAGACGCTAGTCAGGGAAACTGGGCGATAGTTATTTATTAGCAATCGGTTACCGTTTTTAAGAACAGGAGTTATGCCTCCGCAACGCCAGTCTTCTGGCAACGAGTGAGTTTGCAATGACTTAACAAAGATATTATTTAAGAAAAAATGACACCCACTCCGCGTATCGCTTTAGAAATTGGGTTGGTATTCCATCCGGCCCGCTAGCCTTCTTAGAATCTAAAAGTAGTAGTTGGTTAAACACGCCTGCTTGACCGACGACAAGATTTTCCATCCCACATGAAAAGGAAGACGGCAGACAGGCGTCTGCGCAATTGCTGCTAGGCGCTGCATAAACTGATTGGAAGAAATTATTAAAATGACTCGCAATATTTGCTTTTTGCATTACTATTACATTGTTGACTTGGATCTTGTTTATTTGTACTTTTTTATCATTCAGATAAAGCCAGAATTTTTGTGTTGATGTTTTCATAAAAGTATTTAATGTTTGGTTAAAGAACTGCTCTTTTGATTCCTTCAGAGCCGTTTTCAGTGTCCTTGGCAATTTCGATACCTCGGCGGAGATGCCTTGCCTTTTGCGTAAGCGCTTTATTTTGCGCTTAATATGAATGATATGTCGATTAATTCAAGGACTCCGTCGTTTTATATTTTTTAGTCGAGTTGGGATGAAACTATCAACGCAATGTCTTATAATTTTCTTGAGGCGCTGCCATAGTTCGTCAACCGATTCACAATCGCAGACAAGTTCAAATTGATTAAATGATAATTCTAAAATATCGAGAATAGATGTGTCGTCTGCCCGACTATAGTCCTTAACTTTCACAGGTATAACCGGCTGGGAACGAGTGCTTGCGCTCGACACTATGTGTACAAGAACCATCTTATGATCTGACAGACCATCTTCCACAGACACTGTATAGTCGCCTATTTTATTCGAAAGAAACACCAAGTCCAACAATGACTGAGATTCAGGCGTTACCCTCGTGTTTTCTTTCACGGTTTGCTTTAGATTGTGCGAGATCATTATTTGAAGCAGCTTTTCTCTACTAGCAATTTCTACGTGCCCAGGTAGTATACTGTCCCAGTTATTATTAGGTAGATTAAAGTCCCCGGTCATTATTAGTCTGGTGTTACGATCCAAATGATTGCATAGGAAATCATTCAGCTTATCTAAAAACTCGGGTGCAGTGGCAGGTGGCCTAGTTACTCGTGTGGAGCTCTAGCGTAATCCAAGGTGAAATATAGGAGACGTGGCTCGTCTTCTCGGCTGTCCTCTATATAAAATAAAGCTTTCCTCGATTTTCATTCATGTTTTCACCTTCAGCTTGAAGCTTTCCCGTCTCTTACGAATATCAAGGTTTTCTGCACGTACCAATTCTTGCTGCCTCTGTTGAAAAGCTTGCCCTGTATATCACGAAACGTGGAAATCCCCTTATATGTAAATATCGTGCGCACTGCGTCGGACTGAAAGCTGCGGAAGTAAATGTATGTGGGGACCGCCATAATAAAAACGAAGCGGTAAGGAGGAAATGAAGAAGGAAAACACATCTTCCAGACAAGTTTCATTATTGGAAATGCAGAACGCTTGCCCAAGTTTAGGGCGAAAACGATGTGGAACAAACGCTCGGCAAAGAGCGGGCCTTATAGTGTAGTAGTCTCGAAGTCGCACACCGCGATGTGAACGCTTGTGTTTTAATGCGAAAGTATTACATGCCCCATCGTGCCCCATCGGTGTCGTCGGCGTCGCCACCAAGCGATAGTGCCAAAAACTGCCGACGTAGCAAGAAGTACAAACACGTCAGAAATGCTCGAATTGACTTGAGATTTCTCAGGGAGCTTCCTGTAAAAAAAGTAAGCCAATGACATTGAAAAAAAAATGGCTGTGGCTTAGCTAAGGTTAAGCCCAGGATGCGAAGCATACTAGCCTTTATTTTAGTTGTTGAACCACTGTTTAGCCTGGTGAACTGCTGTTGCTTGGCTATATTTGGTTCGGCTAGTAGAAGAAACAACTCATGCGTTACTCTGCTTCGCCTTCAAGAGTGGAACGCGACAGCGTTCCCGTCGACCCGCCAAGGGGTGTAAGACAATGGGCTACGGCGCAGCGACTACGCGCCCCGCATTGGACGCGGTGAGCGTCGAGCAACGCAGCGTTCGGCGCGGCAACGAAATGTGCGCCTGAGCAAGCGACGCACGCCTGAGCCTTAGAAACAGCTCGTTTCTAAGGCAACACCGCATTCACTAGAGGTGCTTTTGTACCGCTTCGAAGCATCGTACTCGTGGCTCAGTGGTAGCGTCACCGTCTCACACTCCGGAGACCCTGGTTCGATTCCCACCCAGCCCATCTTGCAAGAGTTGAGCCAAAGCCACCTAGAAAAAGCGCAGCTGCTTATATACCGCAGCGACGCCGCGAGCGACGTACGGCGCGAGTTGGAGCCCCGTTTATCCTCTGTCGTGACGTCACGGTGTCACGTGGTATTGAAGGCGACACCGCCGCGCCTGAGGAGCTGGGTTGAGTCACTCTAGTAATATGCTTCGCATAAAGAAATTCTGGTAAATTTCAGTGTGGGTTGCGAGTCGAGTACCCTTTCATCGTCACCACGGCGGCTTTTTTTCTTCTTTATTTTAGCCACGGAGGCGTCATGGTTGTGGCGGACTAAAGGTGTGCCGAGAGTGCGAGCGCCATTGCGCACTTCACGTCCAAGGCCTAGTGCAAGCTCCCTTGGGCACGTGACGGCGCAGCCAATGGGGAGGAGGAGGCACTCCGTCATGGGTGCATAAAATAAAAAAGCACTAATGTCCAATTGAACACTGCTGAGCGGTCCTTCGAGTTGTGAACTCGTCGGGGGCAAGCGAGTGCGTTGAGACGCTTGGCGCGTTTTGTTTTAGCCTTACTGAGGCGGGGTTAGACTGCAGGCGAGACCTATTTTAAGCTACTAAAAAAATGGCATTTAATTTCGTCCCGTTTGTCCATCTGTGTCGACAAGCACAGCTTGTCGAAGAAAGAGAAAGGCAATACTAAAATTAAGTTCTAAGTAACGCTTTTTGTAAGGAAGCAAAACGCGTTTTTCTTTCGAAGTGTTGTTATTCCCTCCAAGTCATTCCTCCTGGTTACCGCTACCTGCTTGGTTTGAAAAAGCAAGGTAGTGGCAGCCGATGCATAATATATGTGTACAGATCATCAGCTAAAGTGCAGTCAAGTGCCATTGGTTTTCCTGTGTACGATGTAAGATCAGTGCATGCTTTCCATCTTCCAGGTGGAGTAAGCGTGCCAGGAAAGTGTCAGCAGTAGGAGTCACATCGGTGTCACTTTTTATCGAAGTCAAGGTAACGTTTCCCTCCTAAAAAATAACGCGTGAGCGAACAGAAGCAGGTGTTGGTAGCATAGCACGGCATAGCAAATCTGTTAACACATGCCCATCTTTGTTGAAGCGACTAGAACAATCAATAGGTAGGAAAAGGTATAATTAAACCAAGGGAGTGCCCCCTGCAATCGCGAAGCACAAACATTAATTATACACCCATGAAGCAAAAATATTTGTGGGAACATTGCGAAAGCAAAAGTTCAACGCAACAATGACAAAAAGAGAAATAAAACTTTGCACTGATGACTACCATGTTTCATATTCAACCAGATTTTTTTTTTCATTTCCAACACCATAATAAATAAATATCTCGCAGCAGCTACACTTCCTCTAAAGGCCGTAGTTCAATGTCAGCCGCAAAACACAATTTCTAGAATTAGTTATGCAAGAGAAGGTGAAACGTGCCGACAGGACACAAGAGAAGTGCACAATACGAACGGCCTTCCACGAACGTCCACTTCTCTTCTCTTGTGTCCTGTCTGCACGCCTCACCTTATCTTGCATAATGAATCCTTACCAACTAGCTCAGCTTTCTGTCGTTCTAAAATTTCAAGAAATCTGCACATCAACGTTACGGCATCCCCTTTGTATACAATGCCCAGAATTGATCTTTAAGGTATGTGAATAAAAACAATAAATAAATAAATAAATAAATTTACTCATTATACCCCCAGTACATCCACGTTTATACAGATGGTTCGTGTCATAAAAATTCTTCGACTTCAGCATTCGTCATTCCACATTTAGCGCTAGAGCAAGCATTTAAAATATCCCGCGAGACATCTTCCACCATGGCAGAACTATTTGCAATCCTGTGTGCTTTGCGTTTCATAACATTAGAAAAACATTCGCAAAAATGGGTTATCTTTAGCGATTCGCAAGCCGCTCTCACATTACTACAGAGCAATAAGAAAAATTCTTTGAACACTTCGATATTGTATGAGACGCTCAAAGAACTTACAAAAGCAAGCGCAATGAACCACGTAATTGCATTTCAGTGGATTCCTGGGCACTGCAATATTCCTGGTAATACTGCAGCGGACGCAGCTGCCAATCGAGCGCACAATAACGCAGAGACAACCAATCTTCCCCTATTGCGTAGTGAAGTCCGTCTGATCCTGAGACAGATTTCTTGTCGTCTCAGCAAAACTACCTGGTTTGACCAGCAAACTAAAAACTCGGAGTTATACTCTATAGACCCATGTATAAACTTATCAATGCCGGAAACTAAGAGACAACAGAAAATTTGAAACTTTGGTACACCGGCTGCGTCTTGGTACTGCATTTACGAAACACTTCTTGTACAGAATAAAACGTGTCTCTAGTCCGCAGTGTTCTTGTGGCCATCCAGACGAAGATGTGCATCATCTTCTTCTCGAGTGCTCGAAATACGATACACAAAGAATGGTACTGCAAGCTAATTTGTTTATATTAGACAGAAGGCCATTCACTCTCAAAAAGATACTTGGCCCATGGCCAACTGCGGGTCTTCAAAAAAGAGCGCTTCTTGCTCTGAAAAAGTTTTTAGAGGACACCAACATTTTGGGAAAATATTAAGTATTGGATGATCCGAATACGCTAAATGAGTTACATAAACGTTGTTCGTGGTTCACAGTTGGTTTAGGTGGTGATCGCAATTTTTACGCAATATGTATAATTCTGTCCTGTACTTGGAGTGTATTACAAGTGTTGTGTGTTTTGACTGTTCAAAACATCGGACTTTATATATGCGTTCGTGGACTGAACTAATGCACATAACTTTGCGACTCATGTACTGTTGGACTGCATATATTTTATTGATCAATGTTCTACTGAGTGTTATATTTAGTGTCGCTATTCTCCCTTTTGCGCAAATTTGTTTCGTCTGCCAAGTGACAAGGAGTAGCCGGTGCCACCACATAAAGGCACCAACCTCTCCTAACATTCACTTCAATAAAAAAATAAATAAAAAATAAATAAATAAATAAATGTATAATCGAACAGATCAGGGTTCTTATTTATTTATTTATTTATTTATTTATTTATTTATTTATTTATTTATTTATTTATTTATTTATTTATTTATTTATTTATTTTGTGAAATATCGGTCCGGTGTATGAGGGGTGAATTCTATAATAGAAATGTTAAATCAATGCATGAACACATTTTTACAATAACATATGGGCATATCAATACAATAAAAGTAAAGAATCAGCACTACAGTAGAGAAGCAAATTTATTGCTATCCTTGCAAGCAATTCGAAAGAAAAGCTGAGAAAAAAATTTGCAAGGTGAGAGTAAAATAATGAGACGACCGGCGCAATAAACAAGAGCACATTACCATATTGAACTTCCTGGTAGATAGCAATCAGATGGCGCTCTGTTCGTCAATTTTATTTATTTTTTGTATCTGAATAAAGAGACAGTGTTATGCACATTTAGTGCACAAGCTACGATACATCTCTTTTCGGCTCACACAGAATCACGTACGGCTGCACATCGTGAAGCTGAGACGAATGTCAAATTTCGCAAGTCATCGAAGCTTCACTTGCGAATCATCCTGGGTTTTCATGACCATGGTGCGGTGATGCTGTTTTGCCGAATAGGTCCCATACTTAAAAAAAATGAATTACGCGCCCGATGGTGGGATTCAAGCCCACAGCCGTGGCCTAGTTATGGAGCCCCTGCCTTGGCTGCGGGAGGCTGTGGGTTCGATTCCCACCGCCGCCGGCACCCACTGGTTCTCAAGTGAGCACAAGTGCACCCCGACCTGGCGTTCGGCTTCCTTCAGGGGTGAGACACTTGGGAAAAGAGGCTGCGCCCTAAATTCCTATCGAAACCCTCATGAGCACAAAAAACAAGTAGTGTCTGAGCCGCTCGCGCGGCCGCCATTTACCATGTGGCGCCTCAAATGCACCTTTTGAGGTGAGGCAAAATATAAAACCTTCATGTTAAAGTAACATTGTTAACATGTAATAATAAAGGTAAGGTACACATTTTACGAAGCTCACGATACTTATAATCAATAACGGCAAGGTTGATATGTATATTAAGAGCGAAGGCAATGAAAAGCGCAGAAATTGCTTCTAGGAATTCAGACGGGGTGTACGTAAAACGGAAAGCTTATCACGTCTTGTTGGGCAGCGCAATAAATTTGCTTTAAGTGTGCCATATCTCTCAGGTAAGTGCATTGCTATGCTATCTGACATGTTTGTAAAAGATGGGCGCTTGGTGACCCACATGCTGGAATATAAATTTGGCGGACATACCTTTTTGGAATCAAATGAATTCGCGGTAAATTATAAGATATTGCTGTTTCACATATCAGTTACAATAATTTATATAAGAATAGAACAGTGAGTTTTACACAAGTGTTATTCTTGAAGTTAGCTGGTATCTGACACGACCCACCGTGCCCGTGATTTGAGCTACTTTCATTACTAAGTGGCTTACACGGTTCACAAAAGACATATTAGACGAAGATATAACACTAGAACACTTAAAACTAATCATTTATTTTTAACGTCACTTTCTTGTTTTGGCTGTTATATGATAACGTCTTTGCGTGCGCATTCCCTATTTAGCTGTTTCTCTAACATAACTATCTGCAAGAATCTACAAAATCATATACGTAACTGTACCACAAGTTCAAATTACACTGGAGTAGGAGGCACCGTATATGTGCTTTAACATCTCCTCATAGCGTGTCAAATAAACTAAAAGGGACGAAGAGGCTCGGACTATTAAATTTCCTAAACACGAAGTTTCTCGAAAGAACAAATACAAAATGACCACAATATTTCTGCTTCCGTAAAAAGAAAAACGAACACAGCGTTCATGTATTACTATGACAGCAATTTCTAAGGATGTGCTGTCGGGATAATTGCTGTGACATGATTACACGTGTTATATACTGCGATTGTGTTCCTGTTGTCCTTTTTTACAGCTGCCTGTGTTCACTGACCCCTGACTTGATGCTCTGTCTTCCGCCTTGACTACAACGACGCCAAAAGAATTACGCACATTCCGCGCTCTCTGGAAATCAATGTTATGCGAAACGTCTTGCAGGTAGCTGGGCCCGCATTCATAAAAAGTTCACAGACCAGGATTATTCGCATGAGCAAGCTATAACTAATCCTGATGATGGATATGCTATTAGTGAAAGCTGCCGATTAATGGCAAAGGGTGCTTACGAGGGGAAAGCTTTGTGAATCCGACTCCTGATTATCCAGCAACGTTTAGGCTTCTGGAAATCGTTACCAGACGAACGAAGATGTTTGTGTAAGGCAAGAACTTATGTGTGAGGGTGTGACGCGAGCGTGTGCGTGACGAATGTGGCATGGTTAGAAATAAGTTGAGAGCGATAGTACAACGGCGACGCCGTGCTGGCTGATACGCTGCACCACGGCGAAGAAGCGTTACGGCTCACCGCTCGGCCCGGCGGGGCCAGTCTGGCTTGCTTGGCAGTCAATTTATCCGCCTGGGAATCGCTTAGGCTATTGGCACGGGTGATTTACCAAACATTTATCAACTCGGCGTCGCGGAGGAAGGAAATAAATATGTGCAGAACTGCTGTTCACCACGTTGGAAGTACTGGATCGAGTGGGACTGTCAGATCAAAAAATATTAGGACGATGGTCACAACGGACATCTGCACTAACAGCAGTTAGAACACTATATATACTGTATAGGTATATCGCTTGCTGCTTTACGCGAAGCTGCGAGATTTACTGTAATAGCGATATGTGTACCACCTCAGGTTCTTGTGCCACTTTTTGTTTCTCTGATCACCTATCTCTTTCTTTTTCTCTATAGATTTCTGCTTGCCCTTCCCTTCATACAGGGCAGCAAACGCTACATTTTTTTCCTGATTCCCGCTTTTCTATTTCTTCTCGTATTTTGTCCGGTGTTTGTACGTGTGATCTAACTTGCATAATCTGACTGGAGGACACCTTGGCGCAATTCTGATCGACGACAAAGATCGGCACCTCAACTTTATTAGTCAACTCATGTTCAATTTTAGTGACTATTGGTTAGCAACAGTCCCGACAGCTACTTTTTGCTCGCGTGCTCGCACGTACGTATTTTGTAAAAGGTCTTTTGTACGCTGAATAATTGCTGGGGAGCAAATTCAATGTTTCATCCCAATATGATAAAATATGTGCCGGTCAGGCGTGAACATAACATCGGGAACGAAGGGTGCGCAAAGAGCCTGAGATACAAATCCCAAACTGACAAATACAGATCTACGTAGCGTTGGGTTTCATGATGCATTTCATTTTTGGTTGGCTGCCTGCTCCTCGCGCCTTATTGGTGGATCAAAAACTGCCTATTCTTGGTCTGGCCTTTCTGTTGAAATTGCTCTCAGGCGCATGAACAACAAAAGTATTGGCGTATACTACAGCTTAAAACCAGGACAAAAGTAAAAGACCGGCAAGGAATCTCTTGTGCAGGTCGTTTCGATTCGCGCTGCCAGGCTCTTCTGCGAGAAGAAACAGAATATGTGAGAGGCAGGCTGTCAAATCCAGCCTTTCCTACGAAATTACTAGACGAGATTAGTAGCCGTGTGCTAGATTGAATGGAGCCGTTGAGTACTCTGTGCCTCCTCTATTTCTTGTTCTTCGGCAATTCAATTTCTCCTTCCCAATCCTCTTTAGAATCGGTGTAACCTGACGTCGCAAAATGTAGTTCTCAGTGGAATATGACGCATTCTTTTTTTTTTTCTTATCAAAGCGAAAACAGACGCAAAAAAAGGATTAATACTTATATGGAAATTCACTGAAATAAAATAAAATTGCAGAACTACCTCTGACTCGTAAAAGCAAGCGGTAGCGCCAGAGATCATACCTAAGGCCTGCACGCTTGGAGAATTGGCGGGTCTTTCTCCGCGGGCACCAATTCGTATCAATGGGAATCCTATTCTTGTTTCTTTCCTGTGATCTCCATATGTGAGCCTTATTTTTGTGGGGTTCGTTCTAGGATTTGAATTAATGATCAGCACGGCTTTCGTGAACAAAGTGCTTTTACGTAAGTCCTGCAATTATATTTCCGATGAGCAATAAAGTTGAAATCGATTCTACGCTTTTGCGCTTCAGAGCTGCGGTAAAGAGCTAAATGATAGTCGTAGAACCTTGTTGCTGTCGCTGTATAATGACGACAGGATCAAGCATCAAGTTATATTATTATTTAACAATAAGTTAGGTTATCGTTTATATTAAGTTCAATGAACGAGTGTCATCGACTACGCGACCTATTTTTGTACCTGGTATTTTTAAAGCTTGTAACCTTTATATGAAGGAATACATTGAAAATGAAATAGTACATTTGCGGTCGTTATATACAGAAGATAGGGCATGAAGAGTTTCTACTGACGCGCACGATAGTTATACGCTTAACTCAAGGGGCGCCTAAAAGCGCCGAAATAGCGTTCATACACTTATAGGAGATTAAAATTAAAATGAACGCCTAAGCATCAACTTTCTTTCAGTAGCAATTTAATCCAGGCATAAAAATGCACCTCCTATCTACCCGCGGTAGTATAAATATGTAAGTGTTGTTACCGGCATGAATACCAATGTGATGTTTTCTTTAAAAGTGTGCCCGTCTGTACCCTTTCATCTTAACACACAAAGCAAGAATGACGAAGGGCAAAAATAAGGAATAAAATGAATTCACCCGTCATACAGGCTAGTTCAGCGTTTAACATTGCCTTTTATCTCGACCCTCCTTTCCCCTATAAAGAAGTGTAGTATGGGACGCACTGCAAGTGAATAAATAAATAAATAAATAAATAAATAAATAAATAAAATGATTCAGTCATTTAATGCAAAGTTCATTCTGCACGTCGTGACTGACTTAACGTTGACCCAGAGAATACGCCACAAATCGGTACTTCCTTAGAACAAAAGTTACAGAACCCTGCAAATTCGTTAGCGACCTACCCGTTTGCGCACCCTCCGAAGTTGGTCAATAATAGCGTGTCACCTATCGGAAGAAATAATAAGAGAGGTCACTGGGTTGAATCCTGGCCACGGCGGCCGCATTTCAATGAGGAGGAAATGCTAAAACACCCGTGTTCTTAGATTTGGGTGCACGTTAAAGAACCCCAGGTGGTCCGAATTTCCGGAGTCCCCCAATACGGCGTGCCTCCTAATCAGATCGTATGGTTAGCACACGTACAACCCCAAAATAGAAAAATAAAGGATAAGTGAAGATGTAACTTTCTGAGGTAACGTTTAGCTCAAAAGTAGCACTTTTTGCCGTCGCATTTTTGCCGTCGCCGTCGCCGTGAGGTTCCATATGAGGGAAAGCGTGTGAGGGTGAACCGACGAACGCGGTTCAACCTCGCGTGCGGGAGCGAGGAAGGCGGCCCGCATGCACACGAGGCTGTAGAGGTCAGGCGAGGGAGGAGGAGCGTTCGTCTCCGGCGGCTGCCAGGGTGTCTCGATGTCCTCCTCGCCCGCCGCTCCGTACAGCGTGGAGACATTGCGGCGTTTACGACGGCGTTGGCAATAGCGTTGGCCACGCGAATCGCGGACGCAGTAGTAGACGCCTTTGGCGGATGCCGTAAGGACGTGTTGCTGGCGCTCGTGTGTCTTGAAAGTAATCTGCGACCTGCCCAAAGTGTGCGCCCGCATGGACCTCATCTTCAAAGCGATCTGCGTTGTTTGCAGAGTGGGCGTAGTGCCGGTAGCTTTGTATGCGCTGTGCTTTCGACGTTTCGTTCGCGTTAAAGCGACGGATGCACGGAGGTCAATTGGCTCGTGGCCACTGCCGCGATTCCTAACCCCAACGTTTTCACAGACAGTTTCCGCTGTCATTGAGCGAGATGTATTCATGTTTACCTGTGCGCGCATGACACCGTGTTGGTTAATTTAGTTAAAACACATTGAGGGGCTAGTTGGTTTGAATCCATTATAAGATGAGTAAGCGCGACTGAACGAGGACGTAGAAAGAACAGACACGCAAAGACAGCGCTGTCTCTGTGTGTATGTTTCTTTCTACGTCCTCATTGAGTCACGCTTACACATTGTATTATTGCTAATTTAGTTAGTAAGCGAATGTTTACAAGTTTATACTGCGATAAAACTGCTATCCTTACTTCATACAGCTGTCCATTAATTGGCTATCGCAATCGGTGCTTCGCCTTTCGGGAGGAACTGCGAATTTTTGTAGCTTCCTACGTGCTTTTGTTAAATCGGTTGTTGTCACCCAGGCTCCGTTTATCACCTTCGTCCGAACACTTCTTCATAGAATTCATGTATAGCAAAAGGCGTTATTCTCGTTTATTTTTTCGTTTGCATATGCGTGCGAATCCACACACTGAGCGGCGTCACAGAAAGCATCCCTCGAGATCTTTCTCACGCATTATAAAAAAGGGAACAACTAAAACTGGTAAGGAGGAAGAACGGCAAGAAAATAGATAAATGAATGCACAAATGTACAGGTATGTGTTCCGAGTTTTTTGTTTTTCCAAACGAACTTAACGGAAGATTGATCCTCGAGTTAATTGACAAAAAAACAAGGTAGCCAGCGCGCCACAGCTTAGAACCCAGGCGGGCTGCTGGGGATGTCGACATATACGAACGGAGCCCAGCCAAAGGAATCGCAGATTCTTCGCACGGCGACCAGCAGCGTGTTTCAGTAGAAATAACTTTGGCGTAAGGCATCCTTCTCGCTAATGGCCCTCAGCCGGTCTTCTGTTTCTATTGTCGATGCAGCAGACGTAAGGTCAGGAACACAAGCAGAAAGAGCACACTTAAGCTGGGTGTCAAGACCGACGTGGTGTCTGAACTTTATACGTTGAAAGGGAGCCAGTGATCTGGTGGGAACAAACTCTCACCCCCCCATATGGGGCTACTGCGACGGATGTTTCGCAGCCTGCCGAAGGTTTTAAAAGCAGAAAACGTAGCAATGCAAGGAGGCAAAAGCATTGCGAAGTGCGCAACTGTAGAAAACATTTAGTGTAACTGTTTGTCCCAGAATACGCTTTGAAGTTACAGGTGTTTCTGACACAGTGGCGTCAACACGCCCTCGGGACCTTGCCGGAAGTTCAGTCCTACGCTGAAGGATTGGCATATTAGTACAGCACAGCGCCGTTTTCGAAGGAGCAGACGACAAGCGAGCTTGTATTTTGCAAACGTCATGTTGAGACAGTGTTATAAATATGTCTGAAGTAAATAAGTGGCATTGCCGAAAGCAAACCCATTTATTGAAATAATTACAGAAATAAAATGCGCTCATAGTGCATTTTATTGCTAGGCCATCTCGCACCGAAATTTCGCACCGAAAGAAACCAGGTGAGTGTGGCAAGAAAAAGTGAATGTCCTGGGTGTCCTAGCAAATTTTATCACAGGCTTAAACATACGCCGATGCACTCCTCGAGGACGCGAGCAGACGCACGTTGCTAGCTGCTTTATGGAGCAAGTCCCACTACATCTTTTGTCTTGCTTAATTGCACTATTAGTCAAGAATAACGAACGACCTTCGCGAGTGTCACCTTCAGGGCAGAACTTCCAGTGCGGGAGATGTAAAGCATCCTAAGGAACATCTAATTCGGTAGCTCTTAGCTTCCTACTTGTTACGTAATCATTTTTTCTGCGTCGTAAAGAACGCCAGCGAAAAGTGACAAATATGACGCCACGTGCCCGCTTGCACGCCGCTACTGCAGCGCTCTCAAACGTGTTCCCAAACTCTCAAACAACGAACGCTCTCCATTCGTAATATCATTTGGCGCTGACTCCATTAATTTCCACTTGGTGTCAAAGTTTGTTTCGGCGGAGGAATGATGGCTGTGCACGTTAATAGCTTGCGGCTTGCAATTAGTTTTCGCGAGACCAAATAGCGGCCCTTCTTTGCGAGCTTTCTTGCGACCTCCTAAAGACCTGTCCTTTATCGATCACTTTTTCGTTAAGGAGTGTCGACCAAGACGCCTCGCGAAAGCGTCGGATGTCATGTGATTGCCATAACATGCCATGTGGTGATATCAAAAATCCAGCCGCTTTCTACTATTCATCACAACCTGATTTGCCTTAGCCATATGTTTCAAACCCATGAGGACGGGTACGGCTACCACGTTCTCATATGTATCTAGGTGGACATTTCGGCATGTTTACGCATATCCCAGATAACACACTGCCCATATACAATAAGCAGATCCGACGCACATTGCTTTTTAAATTTTGATGTTTTATTTATTTCCTCTTTGTTACGCATTTTGGAAGCATTGCTTCGTGTCCTAGCTTTAAAATTTGGTCTCTCGATCACCATTAACTTTAAGCTCACCAAGAAATCACAAGTTTATATATAAGTGCTCTAGTAAAAAGTCGAGATTGAGCGTAACTTATTTTAGCTAAAAAAAAAAGCCATTACGTTGATCTGCACCCCCATAAGCCGCGTAATCCGCATTAACAAAAGCGGCATACCCTGTTGTACCGACAAGTAAGACAGAGCCTTGCTTTTCAGCGCACATGTTTACAGGAGGTGGCTAAAAAGAAGTAACTAAATGCATTTCGCTTCGGAAAACGCTGTGCCTGAAAATAAACGTCGGCGGAAAGGCGGCTAGCCACTTACTTCATGGAACGTGGACATATATCCACTTCCTGTCTTAAGGAGAATGACAAAGAACATAACAAGGGCGCTGTTTATTTAGAGGCTATAACGGGGCGACAATAAAGATGCGGTGTTGTTCGTGTGGGATGCCGCCGACGCATGGCAGCGGTCTTAACCAAGCAGCCGCACTTGCTTGAAGCTAGCTGCACTCCCATTCATGTTTTCAAACGAAGCTTTCCTTACCTCTGTCCCCGGATTTTGTTCGTTGATGTATCATTTCGAGTGGAGTATCTGCATAGCATGCATTGCTGACTGATAATGTGAGACCAGTAGTAACGCCCCTGTTTTTCACATTAGAACACGAAATCACGACACAAATCTTGGAAGTTACGTAGGCTCATAGGTTTTTATAAAGCGTACGTGCCTTTTAATGGAATGCGCACCATACTCATAGGCTTCCATGACTTTCTCAAATTTCTTCAACTCGGGTTTTACCAATCTTGGCCTATTGGGCATGTGCCTTTACGTATGTGCCCGACATTGGACACTTCTCTGTCCTGGCTGTGGCTTGATGACGCGTTTGTCATAGCAGCTTGTCATGATTGCATGGACCGACTGCCATACCTGCGACATTTGTGGCTGTGTAGAATCACTCTCGCATACACTGCGCATCTGCCCAAGTTATGGCACGTAGAGGCAGATGCTGTGCACTACGCTAAAGGCACTGGATGGCCGGCCATTGGCAGAGCGAAGAACTGCTAGGACAGTGGTCACAACGGACGTGTGTGCTAAAGGCATCCAGAGTTCAATTCCAACGGTCTATGGGCCCGCGAGATAGACTTGGACAGTGACATGCTTCAATTTTGTGCGCCGATTCCAGTTTGTATACGCGTCCTTCTCCCTTTCTATGCCTTTTAAAACACTTTTCCTATACGTGCAGCGTAGCAAACCGGACTTTTCTGCTCAACCTCCCCGCTTTTTCGCTGTTTCTCACCTTCTCTCGCTATCCAAAATCGATATGTGGCATAGTGACACAAGGGATATATAATACTTAAATTAATTTAAATATATCTTACTTATTCTTGCCTTTTACCTAAAATCATAATTATTTCCTTGGCAATAATTATTGATAGGCTTCCTCCTCATCGACTTGCTGCGTCCACATACAACACTGTGCCTCCGCCTCATTGGGAGTTCGAACTTCTGAAAAAAAAAGATTAAAAATGCGTTAGATTAACGTTGTAACCTTAGTAGTGGATAAAGCCAAGCTTCGCATGAGATTACCCGTTACATAGGCTGAACATAAGCACAATCATACGCATCGAATTTAATTCTAAAGCACATATTTACCCGCTTTACTAAAACTTCACGTCAATTGAAACAACTACGTCAGATGTTTTAGAGAAGCCGTTGATATACTGCACTCGTCTTTAGGATTTTCAATCCACAATAAATAAATAACTGAGTTGATGATTAACTTCGTCAGACGGGAAAACGGAAATAAAGAGAGGCCGAAGAGGTTTCTTCAAACTTAATAGGGTTGATTAGGAAGTTCGAACTCATCAGCAGAGGAGTACCTAACTCTAATTTCAAGGAACTTTATTCCAAAATCCTTATAGTATACTCGATCGACGCTCGCTTTCTACGCGGCCATTGAATGCCTTACGATTAACCGCAGAAATCTTGAGCCCTTTGCCACAAACAATCTTTATTCCAGCACCGACGAAATTCTGGGAAGACGGAATTTTCTTTCTCATTTGAGAATACGAATAGTGATGGTGAACACCCTGGTGAATAAAAATAAAATTCAAAATAAAGCGAGCAGCTTTCATCAAATGTTTCCAACAGCGATCAACGTATTGCAGCTGTTGTTGTTGATGATATTGATGTTGTTGTTGTCGTCGTTGTCGTCGTCGTTGTTGTTGTCCATTAAGTGCACACAGGTTGGAATGGAAGCTATATTAGGCCAGATATTCCTATACACAGTTGAGACATTGTGACTGTCCATTCCCGCATAAGTAATCAAACACATTCCACAAACAATTAAAAATACTTACTCTACAAAAAAAATTTATGAACCAAGATGTAAAATGTAAAAAAGTCAGTTTGAACTTGTGTTCTTATGATTCATTTGCATCTGGTTCGATGTCCTTAACTGCCAGGCTCCGCCCTTCAAGCCCCTGTTTGGCTTTGGCAGACCCGTACTCTGTAAAGTGTTTGCTAGGACAATATAATTTCACTATTGTTATGATCAAAAGAAAAAGTAAACCATACCAGTGGAAGAGACCCATGCACATAAACGTTAAATCAAAGTTCATGCACACTGCCAAGCAAAAACACTACTTTACGCGGAACGCGAACTCACTTGGAGGCCAGTGCGCGGAGTTAGCTGCTTCGCAGGTGGCAGTGCCTGTACGCAACCTTTA
The DNA here is from genome assembly GCF_023375885.2 of Dermacentor andersoni. Taxonomy (NCBI): domain Eukaryota; kingdom Metazoa; phylum Arthropoda; class Arachnida; order Ixodida; family Ixodidae; genus Dermacentor; species Dermacentor andersoni. The sequence goes on along the minus strand of NC_092822.1, from coordinate 14,510,879 downwards.
AATCAGTCTTGCGTTGTCTTTTAAACAAAAACGAGGGGCTCCATACACGGCCATACTCGCTACAGGGCACCGAGTATCTTTCTTTTAATAAACAGTTGGCTTTGTGAAATTAATAACCGGCATTCATCGGTTTTGGAGCGAGGATTCGCATCTCGCATTTGGTTTAGGTATACGCGATGGAATTTGCTGAACGGGTTCACTAATGTGTGAAACATAGCTTAGCATTTCAGGCCAAAAGACTAATTTTTATGCAGTACTGGAGCGCCCAATTTATCTACTATTACTACCGCTGAAGTGCTGGCTTAGACAACATAATTTCTATCTTTAAGAAATATTGTCGAGAGTTTGATTCGGGTCCGCAGTGAGTGCACACCCGCGTATAATCATGTGGATATGACATTGAAAATGGCATATTAGAATTCCTACGAATATATCTTTCCCTTTTCATTGCAATCCTCTCTCTTCCTTCTACTTTTTCGTATGTAATCTTCGGCCTCGTCATACGCAAGCACAGGGCCGGGTCGGCGACCCTCCCTAAGCTCCAAGAGGCCGTCATCGAAGTCACCCACCAGTTGAGACGAGTCACAATCAACAGGCACGGGATAAAGGAACGGGACACGAGCAAGATAGTCTAAGCGCTCGTCGTAAGCAGGGTAACCTACGGGATGCCCTTTCTGAAACTCAAAAGGACCGAAGTGGAGATGCTTAGTGCACGAATCAGGAGAGTCTTCAAAATAACCATAAGTGTTTCTGTCAAAGCCTCGACAGAAAGACGGCTTCAAATGGGGACCCATAGTGCCTGGGAGGAGCTGGTCGAGGTACATAATTCAAACCAACTCGAAAGACGAAAACTGGAGGAAACGAGCTGGGTCGCCCTCGAAGAGCTAGGATATTTGGAAGGTTTGGGAAAGCAGGAAGAGAAAAGAAGAGCACCAATATATCTAAGCACTAACAACACCAAAACAGCATAAATACCTAGAAACAAGGGCTCAGAACAGAACCGAGAAGCAAGAGCAAGAATTGCCAGCACTGGATAAGAACTACAGAATCAACTTGGACGTTAGGATACACGGAAATCGCAAAATTCCAAGGATGTGCAGCCCACGCTGTCAGCGTGCCTCGAGCAGCCAGTCGTGCGGCAATTTTGCGAGGTTTAGCAGTCACACAACGCAACAGTCCATTAAGCTTACCAGCTGACCAAACTGAAGAGATGCGGCGTCTATCTAATTAGGGGAAACAGGGGGAAGGCGAGAGATGGATATTCGAGAAGACGATCAAAACGAGAACAAGGTGAAAGCGGGAGCGAAGTTTTCGACAAGTGGACTTGAAAAAGACAAGTCCACTTGTCGAAATGTTGGCTCCCGCTTTTACCTTGTTCTCGTTTTGCTCATCCTCCACCTAATTAGGCCGCCTAAACACTGCCGTACATCTCATCTAAATGGCCTGCACTCAGCAAATAACCTTTGAATAGCTGTACCCTGCTTCATTGTATATCAATAGAGAAGACGTACTTATAATTTCCCCTTAACATGTTCTTGCAAGTTTTATAATAATTTATATTGTATAAGATCTCTGTTTCATGCAGTCACCTTATATGGGCAATTTTTGCGAAATCATTTCTCTCTTTTTCTTACGTGGAACACGCATGATTAAGATTGCGTATTGTGGCTCGCCATAAACCTCGTACACACGCACGTCCGCACATGCACACGAACACGTGCACACACGAACACACGTACGCGCACGCCAACGCGCGCACACTCGCACGCAGAAGGCCAGTTGTTTCTAGTTCAGGGAGTTCTGCCTCAGGGGAACGCTTAATCGCTATTCACGTCATTAAATCTTCAATATATGTGCGCGTATATATTTTTTAACCACAGAACGCGAAGTGGCTGAACTGAGTCTCCACACTCCCGTTTATCATTAAAAGCGTATATACACGAATTCGTGCAAAGATGAGCTGTGATCAGCGGCAGAATACTACTTATGCATGCAGACAGGTTAAGCAGGCAACATGTGCCCCCTTTTTAACGTATCTTATTGTGCGATTTATTTCTACCACTGTAGTGCGACAAGTACTAAGTGAAATAGAAGCTACCCCCTTTAAAGAAGCGTAACACCCCACGCATAAGCCAGGAGCGTGAGAGCAAATGTCAGGTTTATCTTGTTCCAGAGCCGGTTTTCTCACTCGTCTCTCAGTAGATCGTAAAATAGTCTGGTATACTTGGAAGCAGCACCACCTTCACGCTCCTATTATATTGCCGTGGTCTGAAGTCTCAAATCTTTCGCAAATTAAACGGCTAAAGTTTCACGTTCATTCGCCTGTTCCTTCTTTCGGATAGGCATGCAGCGGGGGGGGGGGGGGGGGGGGGGGGACAACGCGAAGATTGCGTGACAAACGCGCCGCAATTTATCAAACAAGCCCGCACACTCGAACGGTGAGAAACTACTTTTGTCGAAGAACCACGTAAACATAAACATGCGCATTAAATGAACGAACTGTCATGAGAGACGTTAATCGATGAGGTTTTTCTCGGAACGAAAAATTAAGGGCTGGGGATTGCGGATGGCTTGCACATAAAATAAACAGCCAGTGACGTGTTCGAAGCGACGCTTTATTACGGGTGTGGTTGCCATCTGGTGCGGCTGACGGACGCAAACTAGCAGATAGAATGTGATAAATCGGCCATGACGGCAGAATCCATAACTTCTCTTAATGTAGGCGATAATGAGGCGCTGCGTGTATTTTTTCTCTTGGCATTGCATATCACAATACAGGTACACTTTATGAAAGATACGAAGATGCAGGAAAAATTATATGAAATAAAAATGCCTAAAATGCAAAAAAATGGTGAAGTGGTGTCCTCCTCAGGAATATATTTTAAAACAAATATTTGACAGCGCTTATGTCATTCATAGTCGGTGCTATGTAGTCTCGAAATTTGTTCCAAGTGGACGTGCTTGAGAACTCCCTGGCTTTAACTCTTAAATTTTCATGTGCCCTACAAAAATTACAATATAAATTATTAAATATTGTTGTTTGTTGACATTCACTGCCCTGCGCGATTACCAATACTGATACGCTACCTCGCTTAAGCCACAGGCGAAGAGTTCAGGTCTTTCAAACGTAATTGTAAACCTTGAAAAATGGCCAGCCCGTGGTCGCCACTAGTGAAGGCATTTATCGGAAGTAACCACCGTTTCAGTTAAGAATGACTATTTTAAAATATTATTTAAAGTATTCCTTGAAACACCCGGTATAGTAAGTTGAATGATTACATATCTACAACAGTATAACAAAAAAGTGTAATTAAGAAGACAAACATGCATAACAACATCGCCAACGCCTTAGAGAAAAATTACCCTGAAGACCCATTGCGCTGCCTTAAGCCACCTGTCAAGTTGTCCCTAGGGGTGGAAATAAACTTTCTTGCAGAGAGTTCATGTTGCGTGGAAGGGCCTCATTCTGTGTTTTCAGCCTCGACTAACTCTCTTGTCTCGCTAAGTCATTAGCGTAAGGTGATCCGTAAAAATCTAAATGGAATAAAATATTAATGTTTTCACAAAACCCAAAACGCAGTTCGTGTTAGCGAAGTTAGAACTGGGCATGTAAGGCTGCAAAAACTAGAGCTCGGGAACTTTTATTGTGTCCCTAATGTATACGTCCGTATAAGCCCGAAACAATAAAAGCAGCAATGCATCAAAGAAGCGTCTAGCACAAGGAATTTTATTTGCTTTACAGGAGCTGAAAGATGATAAACTACTTTCCCTTTCAGCTCTGAAAGTTCAGAAACAAATAAACAATATAAATATAAGGCCACAGCGACAACATTAAGAAATACGGCGAGCAGTATTAGGAACTTTAACCCTCAAGGCATTCAACTGAAAGTATGCTGCTGATAGAATTCTGACGTTTAGAAAACTTTGTAAATTGTTGTCGTTGCTGTGCACGCAAACTGATCTTGATAAAAGTATGTTCAATTCTTTAACTCTTGCTTTCGCCACACATTCCTGCCATACTGTAAGCAAGAGGCTTCACCGCCTAGCGTGGTAATGTTTACGTATATGAACATGGTCACGTTTTCAATACTTTTTTGCATGTTATAAAAATTTTTGAGACATAAAGCGCGCGCATCTATCGGGTAATATTTACAATAACGAGCGGTACCTAGCTGCGGCACCAGTTTGCGTGTATAACATAATACCTGAAGCTGAAGTTAATTCAATATTACCCCTGCAAATTTTAATAACATCACGATAGTCTTATTGTACACTAAAAGGAAAAAAGACGGGCACTTAATTCAAAGCCTCTAAAGAGAGAGAGAGAAAGAGTGAACTTTAATGAGCACCAGCAGTTCAGTCGGCTGGGCCTAGGCCGCCCACGATAATAAAAATAAAGAGATAATAAAGAGATAATAAAAATATTCCACATACGTTAAGAGCATTCCACGCCAAACGCACCAGACGATAACTCAACCCCCTGCAATGAGTGTTATAAATTGTGGACACTTACAAGACCGAAGTAAAATAATTTCTAAGCAATTTCGTGCGAAAATCTTTTTTGTCGGCCTGGGCAAAATTTCATTTCTACCCTTAATAGGTAAACATTATATAGGCGTAAATAATTACGAAACAAGAATTACTTTTGATTCAGAGAAAGCGGAAATTTTTTCTCACTACCTCAGGAAAACTATGCTTAACTATGCATTCTCCTTTGCAGGCCCTGACTTTATTTTTAATATATTTGTAATGGGAGCAAAACGGCTAAAATATGGCATGGATAAGATTTTTCAGACAAGCTTTACCTTTACTCTGAGTTTTTTCGTTAACTATTTCTGGCAGTCCTTTCTGCGAATAATTGGGTAAACTTGTTTGGCATAATTCAGAGGCACCTAGCGATTTGTTTCGGAAAGTTTATTTTGAGTACACCTTCTTTAGGGAAAAAAGAAAAAATGAAATTTGATCACTACTTGATACGGCACCGTTCACTAGCAGTGCATCTTCACTGCAATACACGCCTCAGGGTGCCAGAAAATTTTATGTGCATACCACGCTTATTCTCAGGAGGGCCCTGCAGGAATGCTTGAGACTGCCATGCTTCCGCTTATTTGGTCGCGTTTTTCTTCAAAGATTATTAAAGAATATGCTAAGAATAACATACCAATAAGAACACAAAGACAATATAAATAATGTATAGCAGCCAAAAGAGCCAATACTCAGCATCAAACACACTTGTATCATACGCTGATTACTCCTTCTTGAATAGACAACAGAAACCTTATGGATAAAGGTATGGTTTAGTCGACCGCGAAATAAACTTTTGGTGCGCGGGCAAAGCCCTTAATGCAAGCAATAACCCCTTTCGCTGGCAGAACACGCATCTAATACCGGAAATTGATTCTATGCAGCTCAATGTGCGGCCCACAAGCTTTATTTCAATAGCCTGACTTCAGCCGGATCTCACGAATAGTCCCAAAGGCATCCCGTCACTGCTGCGCAGATTTGCGGTACAAAATGTGAGGCTGACAATCTTTCGTTTCCTAGCGTTAGTGGAGAAAAAACATCTGCGCTGACAAAATGTGAGGCCGGCGTGCCTGTTTCTCAATTTGTTAGTCGTTGTTTCGGCAAAAGTGACAAAGCTCCAGGACTCTTGTTTCAGATCTAGACGTGTTTTGTGATTGAAGTTCTCATGCGAATTTTTGGCCTCGCAGGTATACCGGAATCAGACGGGGCTTAATTTCCGCAGCGCTTCAAGCACATTGCCATTTTTCATTCGTTGCTTTTTAATGTTGTCTGGGAAATCTAAATTCCTGATTGCAAGATACAAACTTGCGACATAAGTAATAGTAAATATTTCGAATATTAACGTAAATGTTACACAATAAAATCAAGATGTTAACACGGCATGCACAAAGAAGAACATACATATAATTTAAATAATAATGAACAAAAGCCAAGATATCAAAAATGCAGTTTAAACACATCGAGATCAATGAAACGAGTAAATAGAGAATGGAGTGTTCGAAATGACAGTCAGAAAACGATGCTGACTGCGTCGACAACACACAGCTTTACAGCGAGGGTGTTATTGCGGTAATAGTTGACCTGGAAAATACCTGCTCCAAATATGGTCTAAAATTTTTTAAGGACGCCACACAATATATTGAAAGGATGTTGGTCATGTCAAGAGTAACGGCTTGGAATATACATGGAAGGGGAAGAGACATGGGTGCTCTCCATAATTTGCGATAGTGATGTTGACTGTGCCGCTCAAAGGAAAAGTTGACTGAGTCCTGACACATATTTGAAACCTAGACGTTCTTCATTGTTTGCGACAACTTACGAACGTTCTACAATCAACACAAAGTTTATAATTCCATAGCATAGGCGCGCTGTGATGCACATTTGAATACGGCCACTGTGTTTTGAAACTCTATGGAGTGGTAAGAGTTCGTCGTTCCAAAATTGGCAGGCCTGTCAGGATAAAGCTAGGTAGGAATGAGAAATGTCACGGGGAAGCTTGAAAATTTTAATTATTTCGTAGGAGTCACAGAAAATTCTCTACTTCTTGTGAATTATGTTTATCATGCTTACCAGAAGACGCAGACGTTTTTTTTTTTTTCTATTCGGAAAAAAGGTTTGCCTTTAGGTATGCTAGAGGGATATGGCTCCAAGTACGTATATATGTTGTCATGCGCTAAGGCAAGAGTAAGTAACAGCACCAGCAGCCAGACACAAAGAATGCTAGACAGCAAGGGATGGTGATGATGATGATGAAGCCTCAGGTAATGGCACAAACCCACTGAGGGGGATAGGCCACGAATCGGGTGATAATATGACTCAATACATAAAATAAAATAAATTGGTTAATAAATAAATAACTCGAAAAAAGAAAGGAAAACAAATAATCCAAGATATAAAATGAACTATGAATACATGAGATGAAGTATTGATCAATACTATGGTAAGCCTTGCGTTGATAGGAATGTTAAAAAAAAAAGGATATACTTAAACTTGAGTAAGTTAAATTATGAATACTAATAGTAAGATATGAACTGTGAATTTGTGCTTTTACTTTTTGAATTTTCTAAACTGCAGTAGAAATAAATCAATTCTTCAAACTAAAAACTATTAACAAGGCATTCTTTTTGTGCCACATAGGAAATTATAAATGGCTAGGCAAACGTTCCTGTGGCTATATCCCAAAACTGTTGCTCCAAGGGAGAGTATAACAGTGCTGCTTAAAGGTAATCCTAAATTTTGAAGTGGAATTTCTAGACATAGTTTTCGATGGTTAGAAAACCGCCGGCATGATAATAAAAAATGATCTATAGTTTCTGGTTCATTACAGAAGTAGCATAGAGGGGATACCGCCAGACCACATCTGTGCAAGTAAAAATTAAGTGTTGGAATACGGCAACGCAGCCTAGTTAATGAAACTTCAAATTTCCGGTTAGGACACCATTGCCGGTTCCAAGAATAATTTAAGTGTAAAACATTTGAAGATTTTGCTGATGACAGAGCTTTTTTTTCCTCGCTCAAAGAAAATTTCCGATATCTGGCTGCAGTAATGTGCGCAGTTGCCGGCAGCACAAATAGCACAGGACCTACTAAAGAAGCTCTTGCTAAGGAATCGGCTTTTTCATTAATATGAATGTCTCGGTGGCCAGGGACCCATACTATATGCACTAAACTTAAGTGAGGTGGAGCTAATGAATAAAACGTGTTTCCGGTTGGCGACTTTGTAGACGCAGTAAGTGCGCTGCATACGGATGGAGAATCTGTGACGATAATAACTCTTGTAATATGAATGGGTAATTTCCGCAAGGCAAGAACTATTGCCAGAAGTTCGGCATGAAAAACTGATGTGTAATCTGGTAGGCGAAGTGAAAAAGACCAATTGAGGGATGGTGAGTAGATACCCACACCTACCTTCTCTTCACACGAAGAAGCATCGGTCGCAATTACGTTTATTTCGAAAGGGGCCAAATAATCTTGTAAACGGTCATTCAAATATGTTGTGGGCAGAAATTTCGCATTGTGTGGAAAAATGTCTGCGAATTCAATTTTCAGTGACCCCGGAAACCTATGGAGCGGAATTATTTCTCTAAGGCGAACATTTAAAGGTGCTAATTGCGTTTGCACAAATACAACTTGCGGGGTATGGAACCATGACAACGTGGTCTCAAAAAATGGACCTGGTTCACTAATAAATGCATATTGTCCACGTCGTAGCGAAGAATCATAAGCTCTTAAGTAGGTTTGAACCGTAAGCATGCGGAATCGTGTGTGAAGAGTAGGTAGGCGCGCTTCCTGGTATAATACATTATTAGCAACAAATTTAGGAAGACCTAAACAAGGGATGGTTCTCCAGCTGGCGCGGGATCTTTCACTTCGTCATCTTCGCCGTTTTTGCAGGGCACGCAGTGATGACCATTTGCTGGCTTAAAACACCAGGTGACATTATTCCCCCTACCAATGAAGCATCGACTCGATGCTCAAACACAAGACGTACACGGTAAGTACACAAGTTAGGTAAGACAAAAAAAGGGAAACGCGCTAGCTCACATACGGACATGTACACTAGGCAAAAAAATGTGTTCTGTGATCGGGCACAAAAAAAAAAAAAAAAAACGCTTCGCAGTTCTTTGGATGACGATGCGACGACAGCAAAAAAAAAAGTTTATTTCACCAGTACACTTAACATCACCGTGTGAAATACGGCTTGAGGCGGACGACATGTACAGTCTCTGCGCTTGGCAAACGGTGCTTGGGCGATAGCAAGTCTCTGTCTGGAATCACTTCATAGTTCTAGTCTCTTACACGCCTTAGTACTGTGTATGGTCCGAAGTACTTGCTCAGGAGTTTCTCGCTGAGGGCTTGCCGTCTAGTGGGGTTTCAATCCCAAACGTGGTCACCAGACTCATGGGTAACTTGTCGATGGTGGAGATTGTACCTTATTGCATCTGTACACTGCTGCTGTCTTGTGTGCACAAGGGCCAGTTGACGTACTTCCTCGGCCCGCTGAATGTACTCCTCGACGTCAGGAGCTAAGTGGTCGAGCTGATCGATGTCTTCAAACGGAATCATGGCGTCTAATATAGTTTGAACATCTCGATCATAAACTAGGCAAAACGGCATGAATCGCGTAGTTAGTTTCCTGCGTGCGTGGCAGTGTTGTACGCAAACGTTACGTACGACAGAATTTCGTCACACGTTTTGTGCAGCATATTCACGTACATAGAGATCAAGTCTGCCAGTGTTTTGTTTAGTCTTTCCATCAAGCCGATAATCTGAGGGTGGTATGTAGTGGCCTTTCGATGACTCGTGTGACTCAACTTGAAGACGTCGTCCAGAAGCTTCGCCGTAAGTGCCGTCCCTCGGTCAGTGATGATGAATGACGGTGCGCCATGCCCAAGCGAAATGTGATGCATAAAAAACTGGACAACTTCAGATGCTTCCACGCGTGGTAGTGCCTTCATCTCAGCGTAATGCGTCAAGTCCACTTATTGCCGCAGGAAGACAGGGAAATGGTCCGAGAAGGTCCGTTCCAACTTGATCAAACGGCGTACGCGGAGGGCCGATGGGTTGTAGACGGCCTGCAGGCTTGAAAGGTGGTTACTTCCGGCGCTGGCATTCACGGATTCCTTTCAGGTAGCGTTTGATGCAAGCAGTCAGTCTATGCCAGTACTACAGTTGTGGTAGCCTGTCCAGAGTACTTGAGTAGCCCAAGTGACCAGATGTCAGCTCGTCATGGCAGGCTAATAGGATGTCGTCGCGAAGGGCTTGAGGCACTACTAGATGTGGCTTGTCGCCGGCACCTGTGTTTTTTTTTGTATAAGATGCCGCCTCATAGGCAAAATGACCACAACCGTCACGAAATAGGGCGAGAATTGGACGCGATGCCGCCTTCTAAGTGATCGATGATGGGCCTTAACTCAGCCACCGATCGCTGTTTAGCCAGCAGATCCGGCCAGCTGAGGGCTCCCAGGAAGGCGCTGTTGTCTTCCTCGTCAGTATTCTGAGATTCAACAGGTGCTCGTGATAGCGTGTCAGCATCTTCATGTTTTCTGCCTGACATGTATACGATGGGGATGTTAAATTTCTGGAGTCACAGATTCCAACGTGCCAATCGTCCAGAAGGGTCTCCGAAGTTGGTCAACCAGCACAAGGCGTGATGACCGGTCACAATTTTTAATGCCGCCCGTAGAGATACGGCCTAAACTTTGTAGTAGCCCAAATTACCGCGAGGCACTCCTTCTCTGAGGTGTAATAATTGGACTCGGCGCGTGACAGAGTGTGGCTCGCGTAGGCGATACCTCGCTCAGTTCCGTCTTGCCATTGCACCGGGTAGGTCCGAGAGCGATATTGCTGGCGTCAGTGCGTACTTCTGTGACAGCATCCTAATCAAAATGACCGAGCACAGGAGGAGACCACATTCGATGTTGTAGATCCGCAAAGGTGGTCTGTTCATCAGTCCAGAGGAATGACGCGTCATCACACGTAAGTCGAAATAGCGGTTCTACAATCTTCCAAAAATTTTCAATGAAGCGTCGATAATATGCACACAAGTCCAAAAATCGTCAGACACTTTTCTTGTCGGTTGGAGCGGGAAAAGCAGCCACGGCAGCAGTCCTCTCGGGATCGGGCCGAACACCTGCCGCGCTCACGACGGGACCAAGGAACTTCAGTTCCTCGTAATCGAAATGACATTTCTCTGGCTTGAGTGTAAGGTCAGCCGATCGAATGGCTTCGAGTACATGCCGAAGGCGTCGAAGGCGCTCGTCAAAAGTTTCCAAAAAGACGACTTGATCATCGAGATAGACGAGGCATTTTTTTCCATTTGAGGTCAGCGAGAACGGTATCCATCATTCGCTGGAATGTGGCTGGAGCGGAACAGAGGCCGAAAGGGAGTACTCTAAATTCGTAAAAGCCATCCGGAGTCACAAAAGCAGTTTTCTCACGGTCCCGCTCATCTAGTTCAATTTTCCAGTTGCCACTTTTCAGATTGATAGAGGAGAAATATTTCGTGCACTTCAGCCTGTCCAAAGAATCGTCGACAAGGAGCTGAGCGTCGGCTTTGAGGGTACCGACATTTTCTGCAGTTCTTCGCGGTTTACGGAACGAATGAGCTCTCGAAAGAAATCGACGTGACCCTCGAGAGCTCCGAAAAAGTACGTAGGTGAGGCAGCGTTCACTTGGAATTCGTATGATGGTGCCCGCTACCGAAGAGTATGTTCTATGGTGAAGGCCTCCGGAAAAAATTCTGACACTGTCTTGGAAGGACTGCCGAACAGCTGCTCTTTCACTCGCGCATCAAGTACCACACCTTCTTTTCTTCCGACATTCTGGGCTCGGTTCGTCGAAAGAGACGCGTCATGTCCTCGACATACATTGCGACACCTTCGTTCGGCATTTGTGTACGGGAGTGGAGATCACGCTCAGCTCGCTCTCGGCGATCAGGGCTCGCATACATCTCAAGAATCCGGCAATTAAATTCGGCCCATGAAATTAGGGCATCGGCACGGTTATCATACCCAACACGTGTGCCATCGTTAAAGCTGAAATATACGTTTTTCAGTTTGTCTGCGTCATCCCACTTGTTGAACGCGGCAACAAGTTCATAGTGCACCAGCCAATCTTCATCCTCATGTATGGCGCCGTATAAGGGATTCGGCGTTCGCGGATTGAGTAGCGTACAATGAATCGGCGTTGTTTCTTCCATACCTGTTGGGGTGGTTGGAGCTGCTATTTTATCTGGGTGGAGTCGAAACTCAGGGGCTTGTCCACGGATCCTTCTGCTGGCGCGGTGTACAGGCGTAACCACAGGTACGGGGCTGGAGCTCCTGCTGCTCGGAGGGGTTTGGTACATAGCACCTCCACCAGTTTGTCACGCGCTAAGGGAAGAATAAGCAATAGTACCAGCAGCCAGACACGAAGGGACGGTTCTCTAGCTCGCGCGGGATTTATGACTTCGTCGTCTTCTTCGCCGTTCTTGCTGGGCAAGCAATGTTGACCGTTTGCTGGCTCAAACACCAGGTGGTCATATTACATTATATATATATATATATATATATATATATATATATATAGCGAGAGAGAGAGAGAGAGAGAGAATAGTTTTTATCATTTTAGCTGCGTCAATTTTTGAAAGAATGCCTGCTGAATATAGCCCGATTCTGACTCTCGAACTTAAAGAGACACTAAAGGGAAAAATAATTTCTTCTGCATCAGTAAATTACCGTTCTACAACACCAAAAACACCACTCTTACAACGATAAGGCGTTTGGTAAGCCAGAAAAAGCGCAAGAACGAAATACGGGTGGCGACGCCCATTTGAGTTCCCGCACCTGGGGGCTGTGATGTCTTGGATTTTGATGGCATCTTCTAGCGCCTACTAATTATACATAACGGAACAGATTGACTACATTGTGTTTTAAAAGAACCAAATATTAAACATGGCAAGCTTCGGGAACCTTTACTCAGCCAACGCGGCCCAAATGCGAAAACATACCTTGGAATCTCTGACGTCACGCTGACGTACAGGCGCTGGGGTTTTGGCGCGAAATTCAAATAGTGATACTTTGACCTTCATTTTCTCATCTAATAATCAAACTATATTTTTTTTAAATGACTGCCTGCAGGGTTCTCAAACAATGCTTCATTAGTCTAAACTAATTTATTGTTTCGCCTTAGTGTCCCTTTAATTACTCGATGAGGCGACCATTACTTCTACGACAAATGAAAATGTTGAATTCCACAATTAACGTGATTACGCCAAATAACTGTTTAAGTATGTACATTACGCCCCATATTTCAATCTACGAATAGCCTTCGCAAGGCGTATCCACTTGGAACGAATTCTCTGGACAGCACCAATTCTGATATATTAATTTTTAGAGTGTAAGACGAAATGCATTCGCGTTCCACTTACGTCTTTGTTTTTAAGCAACCACTGTTTTATGCATTGAAATACAAAAGTAACTGGAACGCCAATGCATTTCGACGCACATTTCGAAAATTAATATCCCAGAACTGGTGCTGTCCACGGAATTCGTTCGAACTGGACACGCCGTGCGAACTCAGCGGCTATAATATGTTTATTGAAATAGGTAGCGTAAAGTAATTAATTAAAAAGGTAATTACCGCTATTACGTTATCAATCAACTGAATATTTTGATTTCTCATAGAAATAATGGCCGCCACATCGAATAATTTAGATCAAGGGTTAGTAGGAGTAGGAGGAAATAAAGAGAGAATGCAGGGATGTTAACCAGAGATGCGTCTGCTTCGCTACCCTGCTCTGGGGGACGGGAAAGGGAGAATAGAAAGATGACACAGAGAAAGGGCTAGATCAAGAGTTAGAAGTCTGCTATCCACCATAAGCAATCATTACACACAAAAAAAGAACACCCTGTATATTTCTTTCATGAAGTTCAGCAGGAAATGGTAGAAGGGTGAAGGAATTCAGACAAACATTGTATAAATAAGGTGCGCAATAGGACAAATATGCTGGGTTAATATACAACATACTCGTGCTTTCCCTTTAAACTCGTTAAAAATATTTTGTGCTTAAGGCTATTATCTTCTCGTATGCCAAAGCCTGGCCTTCGAGATTGGCTTCAAATAATTGCTAGGAGTAAAGGGAGGAGGGGGTGAAGGAGGTATCTGCTATTTAGGTCCGTTACGGTTTGCCGTATAGTATAATTCTCGACCTGAAGATTGTTAACGAATGCTATGAATATATTGGTCTTCAGTGCATGAACAATGTGATTTCACTTGTGTACCGCCCGCCATCTGGACCCATGTGTAAGTTTTCAGAATTTTCTGAAAAATTATCACTCAGCATTGAACTCAGCTTCGAGACAATTTTAATGGGCGATCTTAATATATATGCTTGCTCAGACTACCTGGGATACACACGTTTACAGGAAACTTCTTAATCGTACGGCTGTTCAAATGTCATCGACGGGCCCACTCACATTACACCTACAACCCAGACAACACTTAACCTCTCTGTCACGAGTTTTTCTGCTGAATATGTAAGAGCAGGAGTCCTGATGCGCGATCTCAGTAAACACTTCCCTACATACTGTCTGCTAGCTCATAAACAACCATCCAAAATATGCCCTGAAGGCTTAAAAAAAATATATACAAAGCAAAATGTCAAGAAATCTGTAGAATTTACCTCTGGTTAAAAAATTATGGAGTTTTACGCGCCAAAACCACTTTCTGATTTCGACTACCTGGGGTTCTTTAAGTTGCACTAAATCTAAGTACACGGCTGTTTTCGCATTTTTGGCCCCATCGAAATGCCGCCGCCGTGGCCGGGATTCGATCCCATGTCCTCGTGCTCAGCAGCCAAACACCATAGCTGCTGAGCAACCACGGCGGCTCTACCTATGGTTATGGGTGGGGCGATGTGACTGCGGAAGCTGGTGTAAACATTGCTTACAATGTTTTATATCTACCGTCGCGTACTTATACAACCGATATTTTGCACTTGTGAAGTTTAAAAAACACAAAAGCGCTGGAAAGCTTGGGATATCTCGCGACCTATATGACAGAATAAAATGTCGCAGCAAGCTCTTTCCAAATTTCTGAGTAGCAGAAGCGAAGATGGCTTTCGGTCTTTCAAATCTGAGCATAATAAAGAAATTCTGATATTAAACGCTCTAAACAAGAATATTACATGAACAATTTTCTTGCTATCATGGGAAATTCAAATCTAATGTCGAAAGCGATCAATGAGGTAATGAACAAAGGCTCTATCGCAAAAGAAAGTTGAATTTCAACATAGTAGATTATCGGACGTTGAGATTGCAAATACGTTCAATTCTCATTTTATCGATGCTGATTCATCCTCACAAAATGATGCGCAGGTCTCTTGTACGGAAAATATATTAAATCGATGTTATTCTACAGTGTTCCTGGCACCTACAGATCAGTACAAGATAGAGGCCATAATCCTATCGTTAAAATACAGTTGTGCTTCTGGTGAAGGTGAGATAAAAGCGAAGGCGCTGAAAGCCGCCAGCGAAGTTGTAAGCACGCCTCTTGCACGTACCTGTAACTTAATTCTTTCTAACGGCGTGTTTCCAGAGAAAATGAAGCTAGCCCGAGCGACAGTCATTCAAAAAAGTGGCCCATTAACAATAATAATTACAGGCCACTCTTCGTACTTTCTGTGGTCGCGGAAATTGCTGAGCATGTAATTAATAGAACACTTAACGGGTTTTTAAACACGCATAAAATAATAGTTCAAGAGCAATATGGATTCTGCAAGAGAAAATCTTCTCAAACCGCTTTACTCGAAATAAGAGAACAAATCCTTGACAACATAGAAAACCGAATGCAAACTCTAGGTGTCTTCCTCGATTTCAGGAAGGTCTCTTTAGGAAGCTACCTCTTTATGAAATTCGTGGTGTCGCATTATCTATAATAAAAAGCTGTCTCACCTCTAAAACATAGTACACAAGAATAAATTGAGTTAGCTCCGAAATTCAGAACATTAAATACGGGGTGCCGCAAGGATCCGTCTTAGGACCTGTTTTATTTTTACTGTATATTAATGATATTGTAAATATTTAAGGCTGTCCCAATATTATATTTTACGCAAATGATACAAACCTGTTCTTCTCAGGAAAAGAAATAGAAAATCTTTTTGTGGAAAATAACGTCTGGTTACAGCAACTATGTTTGTGGCTAAATGCATATAAACTTCAATTAAACAGAAATAATTCTAAGTGTCTAGTGCTTAAATCGAAAGGAACCGAAATCCGCCCTCAGCTACAACTGCAATATCTCAGAAGGTCAACATCCATCAGGCACTAACAGCGACATTTTTATGAATTATATTCCATGAAGATATGTCCTGGTGACCGCACGTAGATGTTCTCAGAAACTATATTGCTCGTACTGTAGGTTCGCCAAACATGTTGCGATATTTGCTGCCGATTGATGTGAAACGCAAAATTTACAAGCCGCTTATACATTCTCGATTAACTTATTGTCTCTTGGTTTGGTTAAAAACTACGGAATCTAACTTAGCATCCATTCAAACACTTCAAAACCGCGCACTGCGCACAATAGGAAACTTAGGACATACTGATACCACTCAATCATATTATAACAGCATTTCATATACTATATAAAATATTAACAGCATCAAAACTTCACAATTACAAACAATTCCTCGAAAGTACGCGGCAATTCTGGGAAGGCAAATAAATGTTCCTTCCAAAGCAAGTACCACGGCAAAATGACAAACTATAACCTGAGAAAAAGTCTGATAGGAAAACCACGTGGCAGAACAAAGTCATCATCATCATAATCATCATCATCAGCCTGGTTACGCCCACTGCAGGGCAAAGGCCTCTCCCATACTTCTCCAACAACCCCTGTCATGTACTAATTGTGGCCATGTTGTCCCTGCAAACTTCTAATCTCATCCGCCCACCTAATTTTCTGCCACCCCCTGCTACGCTTCCCTTACCCGGGAATCCAGTCCATAACCTTTAATGACCATCGGTTATCTTCCCCCTCCTTAAATGTCCTGCCCATGCCCATTTCTTTTTCTTGATTTCAACTACGATGTCATTTACTGGCGCTTGTTCCCTCACCCAATTTGCTCTTTTCTTATCCCTTAACGTTACACCCATCATTCTTCTTTCCGTAGCCCGTTGCGTCGTCCTCAATTTAAGTAGATGCCTTCAGGTTTCTGCCCCGTACGTGAGTACTGGTAAGACACAGCTGTTATACACTTTTCTCTTGAGGGAAAATGGCAGCCTGCTGTTCATGATCTGAGAATGCCTGCCAAACGCACCCCAGCCCATTCTTATTCTTCTGATTATTTCAGTCTCATGGTCCGGATCCGCAGTCACTAATTTATAGTGCTAATTTATAGACAAACTGACTCACTGAAGAAGGCGGCGTCACCCTATCAGAGCCGCTAAAGGTGTTACTGCTCTCAAGGTGCTTCATTGTTCCCTGTGGTTGTGTCATGAGACTGATCCATCGACTCTGCCTCTGGACACGGACGCGTTCGGACGCAAGATGTCGAGCTCTGCAAGAGCGGTTTCAGCGGCCGTGTCTGGCCGTGGTAACAGGTCTTCTGTCGCCCCACCGGGCTATCGGTATGTACTACCGACTTTGCCATCAGGCGAAACTATGAAGGAGTGTCTGTTCTTACATTGTGACGTTGCCGGGAGACCATACCGCCTCGAAGACTTCCGTGACCCGCTGCAAGAACTCGGTGTATTGAAAGACGTGACCGGTTTTGGGCCCTTCCAAATGACGCATGTGTGGCTCATCAAGCTACGAACTCCAGAGGTGAAGGAAGTGCTGGTTAGAGCGGGAGGCCTGGAGGTAAAAGGGCGCTTTTGCGCCGTCATTGACCCGGTGCAACAAGACATCACACTCAAAGTGCACTGGGTTCCATCCCACGTTACCGGGGAAGCATTGAAGAAGGCTTTCGACCACTATGGCGAAGTGAAAGAAGTAAGACAAGAAGATTGGAAGGTGAGGGGCTTCGAACAAGCTGAGTCTACCACGCGTATTGTGCGGATGACGCTCCGAGAGAACTTAACACCGGACGCTCTGCCCCATTTGTTCAAGATATTTGCCTGCGGTGTTGACGCAAAGGACACATTAGAAGAGACTGCAGAGTGCCAAGGTGTTCTGAGTGCCGGGAATTCGGCCATGAAGCACATGATTGCGTACGTACGTATGCAAGAGTTACTGGCAGCACGCAACCCGACGACGAAGGTCTCGAATTGATGGAAGAGGAGGTAACGGAGAAACCGACAGCGTCCTCGGAAACGCCGGTTCAACAGGTGGCAAGTGTCGCAAAAACGGTGGCAACGCCATCCGCGTCGACACAGGACGCCACAGCAGGAAGAAAGCAGAGAGAAAGAAGAAGGAATGAAGAAGAGAAGACACCGCCTGCGCCTGCAGAAACGGACCACGGGTGTGACGCGTTTAACGTGGAGATGGACGCGGAGCCAGAGACGCCATATGAGACGCCGGATGAGATGGTCACTGAGGAGCCAGCCGTGCCTTCCAAGAGGCACCGAAGCGATGCTCCAGAAGAGGAGACGCCGGCTGACAGTGTTCAGCGCCTGGAGCCGCAGTGGATGGTGGTCCGGTCGACCCGGGCCAAGAAAGGGAAGTCCGCCCCACCGCAATGGTCAGCGTCGCTCACCCGAGAAGGGCAGGCGACGCAGTGACCAACGCGACTGGTGTCGCGGGTGCCCGTTGAAGCTGTCGTGCCGACAGGGACGCTCAGTTTGTGAGGGTTGCTATTTGCTGGGGGCCTTACTGTTTTTTTGCTCTTGCTCTTTGAAATGGCTATGCCGTTAGCTCCATTGCGCGTGGGAACCCTCAACGTTAGAGGTTTTAGGGCGAGACGGCGGCAGCGTCAGCTCCGACGCGTAATGTTGGAAGAAGATTTAGATACATTGGCAATTCAAGAGACTAAAATAGAGAGTGAGAGTCAGACTGATAGTATGGTTGCACAGTTTAGTGACCGCTATACTGTATGCGTTAGTCATGCTGTTGGCACAACGGCCGGTTGCTGTATGTTTATTAAGAAAGGTTTGGGTATAGTTGAGGAAACAGTTATAAGTTGTCAGGGTGGTCGATTCGTGCTGTGCAATTTTGTATATTGCAACATAAAATACCGCATATTATGTGTGTATGCACCAACGAAAGTGAATCACCGGCTAAGTTTCTTTCAAGAAATATCGCACTATCTGAATACAGACAGATGTTTGATAGTGTTAGGAGATTTCAATTGCGTTTTGAGCTCGGACGATCGTTCTAGTGATGGATACTGGGCTGATAAGAGCGTTGTCTTTCTGAGGGGGGCCATTGGAAGAGCTCTGTTGGAAGACATTGCACATTACGCGAAAAGAGGCAATAATCGGAATTATACTCATTTTCAAGGCAATAGCCATGCAAGGTTAGACAGAGCTTATCTTTCGCAAGAAATCGCCACAATGTGCGATGACTACAAGGTGCTGAACATAACATTTAGCGACCATTGTTTAGTAGCCTTCACGATAGGGAAAAAGATCACCGCAAAACCTGGAATGAAATGGGAAACATGGAAATTAAACGCGAAACTCTTAAAGGACGACCAATTTCTAGAAAGTGTACGCACAGAAATTGCCAAAGCAAATAATGACTGTGAAAGAGGATGGGGTGAGCGATGGGAGCGATATAAAGAAGTCGTAAAAATGAATGCCATAGAGCGGGCAGCAGAAATGCGTTTTAAAGAGCGCCAAGAGGAAAATAACCTTAAAAAAATGCTTCAGGAATTTGTGGATGCCGAAACTGCAGCGCCAGGCACCTTTATGGAAGAAATAAAGGAAACAAAGAGTAAAATTGAGGCTATCGACACGGAAAAATACCGTGGCGCACTTATTCGCGCACGAATGGGAAAGATCTTGGCTGATGAAATGCCAACAAAGCGTGCATTGGGAACTGAGAAAAAGTATGCGAAGAGAAACGAAATAGTTGAGATTGAATACAAAGGGAAAATATCTAGAGATGCCGAAGAAATGAATTATACGTTTACGGAATATTACAGGGAGCTCTTCAAGTGTAGAATACCGAGCAAGGCTGGGTATGAAAGCCATTTTCTAACCACTCTACCTAGGTTAGACGCCGAAGAAACAGATAGATTATCAGAAGATATCACAGCAAAGGAGATCGAAACGGCCATTGAAGACCTTAACCCTGGAAAATCGCCAGGACCTGACGGCCTAACAGCAGTTTTTTACAAAGCCTTTTGCTCGAAGATAGCCATCTTATTAGAGCGTGTTTTTATGGAGGCGTATCAAAAAGGTCGTTTGCCACCGTCCTTTAAAAGGGCGTATACAGTCTTGATACCAAAAAGCGATGACGCAAATAAACTTAACAAAGTAACAGGCTACAGGCCAATTACGCTGACAAACGTAGATTATAAAGTTTTAATGAAGATATTTGCGCGGAGACTACAAGGGGTTATTGGTGCTATAGTAGGACCGCATCAGACCTGCGGGATAAGAGGGAGGTCTATATTTACTAATATCCATGTGGCTCGCAGCATTCTTGAAACTTGTGATGCAGATTTTAGGAAAGTCGCTATGTTACAAATTGATCTAGAAGAGGCGTTTGACAGAGTATGTCACAATCTCCTGTTTACAATTCTTGGCTATGTCGGTGTTGGATCACGGATAACAGAGGAAGTTAAAATGGCATACAGTAATTGTACAACTAACCTCATTGTCAACCATAAGCTAACTGAAAGGATTGAAGTGCGTTCCTCTGTTCGTCAGGGGTGCCCCCTGTCACCTCTTTTGTTCGCAATATATCTAGAGGCTCTCTGTAAAAGAATCATTGATAGTCCGGACGTGCGAGGATTCAGCCTAGAAGGATGTGAGGTACGTTTATTAGCTTACGCTGATGATGTTGTTGTTTTCTGTGACGATAAGGAGAGTGTTCGAGCTACCATGACAATTATGCGTGAGTTTTGTGACATGACGGACAGCAATATAAACCTGAATAAGTGTGTCGGCTTGTGGCACGGCCGGTGGCAAACAACGCCGCGTGTTTTTGAAGGTATGCAGTGGAAGCTCACGCCTGGGATTTACCTTGGTGTACCATTAGGCACACATCGAGACACTAAAGACTTATGGAATGGCAAAGTCCAGGAATTAAAAGCTCAAACTGATAAGTGGGCCGGACGTGACCTCTCTATATTTGCACGTGCGGCTATCTGCAGAATCTTCTTGGTGAGCAAGCTGTGGTATCTCATGCAAGTCCTGAGTTGTTCCCGATTCAACCTCAAGAAATTCCATAGAGTATTTGCTGTTTTTGTGTGGCAGTCTGAATATGAAAGAACAAGCAGGAACAACTTGTTTCGCAAGTTGGGTCAGGGGGGCCTGTCACTACCAAATTTATACTTAAAGCAACTGATTTCTAGATTTTCGTTCTTACGAGACACGACAAATCCTTTCTTGCGAACAGTTATTCAAGTCCGATTGAGCAATGTCTAACCTAACTTTGTTGTCTCGATGAGGGAGGGTGGGTGTTACGCAACGAGTAAATTTTTACGTGAGGTGGTCGTAGCATTTAGATTTTTAAACCACCACTTTTCCATAGAATATTTGGCTGCAGTCAGTCGTAAGCGGATATGCTCGGATTTAATAGATATTATGTTCCCAGAACCATTATATCGATTAATGTACCGCGAAGGCCAAGGGAAAGATGTCCTAAAACGTGTGAAACGAATGATTGTACCAGGGGGAGTGAAAACATTCTTTTTCACTCCCCCTGGAGTGAAAAAGAATGTTTGCCTTGCCTCACCAACCTTACAGGCAAGGTTGGTGAGGCAAGGTTGCCTCACCAACCTTGCCTGTAAAAACATGGCTAGAAGAAAGAGGGGACTATTTACCATGGGGGACTAACTGTTTGATTTGCAAGAAACCAGAAACTATAGAACACGTTTTTCTGGACTGTTGGAGTGCGGTCTTGTTTTGGGATATTATGCAAAGAACTATTAAAAAAGAATTGCCGTTAACAGCGCATGGTATCCGTTACCTATCCACAGTGCAAGACAGTACACCTTATGACATGTTCTTTCTTCTCGGCCTTCACAGTATCTGGAGAAACCGCATGGCTGTAAGGAATTGTGATATAAATGTGAGAACAGTAAACTCGTGTTTTGCTGAGAATATCAGTAAACTGCGGGAAGTTTTTCAGAAGTTAGCGTATGACGATGATCTGTTGTCATTGATGGATGCCCTTGCCAAAATGAAAGTTTTGTAATCTCAACCGCAAGCTTCAAGCGCAGCGGTGGGAAAGTGAATATTGTCAGATGGTGGGAGCAGTATGTATTGATGTATTTGTTGATTGTCTGGAAATAAAGAAAAAAAAATGAGACTGATCCATAGGTAACACTTCCGACTGGTAATTTCTAGGTCCGTAGTTCAAATCCGCTATGCGCGACTGTATTTTTCTTGGCTTTATTTATTTTTATTTTTTGCAGGAAAGCTGTTAATCTCTAGTTGGTCCGGGATTTTTCGTGTCCGTCAGCGAAAAAAAAAATTGAGCCAAAGAAAAGTGAATAAATCCTTTGGAATCAGACATACATGGCCTCACTATTCACTTCAGTAAGGAAAAGCACGAAACAAGCGTCAAAACCGCATGGTGAATGATAAGGCGCCTATGAACAACCCGGTTTCCCGGTAAAGACTACGGTTGCATAAGCTGCTCCGGTGGGAAAGGGGCAACAGCAGCATACCAATTACTGAGTTGCCTCACCAAACTTGATATATAAAAGAGAGACCTGCCTAGCAGCTCATTCAGTTAATTGCAAGACCGCTATGGGTAGACCACGCAAGGACTCCCGAAGAGCAGCGTGAATACAGTGAGCGTCGAAGAGTGCAAAATCGTAATGCTCAACTACGGTGTCGTGCTAAGACTAGCCAGAACAATAAAACATTTCATATTCCAAGTGATGGTATTTTAGTGGTTCTCTAACAGCTTCGCTGGCCATCCACTTTCGCAGGGTCGGGATGGCGAGTCTTTTTTTTTCTTTTTGTTAGCGTCTCGGAAAATATTTCTGGATTACCTCGGCGGACATCTGAAAGTCTAGGATCGGGACAGAATAAAAAAGATCACCCTGAAAACAAAACGTAGTGTGAATAGGGGAAAGGGTGCCATTCCAAAAAGTCACACTTTCGGATGGGTGCATTAGTTCGCTTAAACATCCTTTCCTAAAGGTGTAAGAAAGTGAGGCATAGACAAGTGAACATGCTCTTATGGGTGCAACGTTTCTTAGTCTGCAAGCATCGCTTTTCTTTTATTCTTTTTCAAACGCCACCACTATAGCCGCCGTGAGCCAAAGCTTGAGATTCGTCTGATACCGAAGCCAGGCAAGCCACCAGCCATTCAGAACCTACGACCGATCTCCCTCACTTCGTGTGCAGGAAAGTTCCTAGAGCACTTCGTTCTCAACCGGCTACAATCATTCCTGGAGGACTCGGGGAAACTTTCAACAACGATGATAGAATTCCTTCCACACTTTTCAACTCAAGACATCCTACTTCAGCTGAAAGAGGAGGGGATTGTACCAGCGACACGCAACTTCCCCATGGCTCATACAGCAATATTGCGGAGGCTAAACACGCTGGGCTGTGGGGCCAGGACGTATTTTTATATCAGAGATTTCCTCTCAGGTAGAAAAGCCATCCTAAAAGTCGGGAACCAAGACCACAAACCCCTTCCTACTGGGCCGGCGCGGCACGCCACAGGGCGCAGTGTTATCACCTCTCCTTTTCTATATGGCCCTACTAGGCCTTCCGCCGCTCCTCGATAACATCCCGGGGATCCGGCATGGCCTATATGCCGACGACATTACCATCTGGTCGTCCACAGGGCCCATCGGGACAATGGAGAGCCGCTTGCAGGAAGCGGCAGACGTGGTGAGCGACTATGCCAAGTCATGCGGCCTCGGCTGTGCCCCCCACAAGTCAGAGCTACTCCTGGTCTCACCGCGAAAGAAGCACGCATCCGACTCGCCCACTATCAAAATACAACTGAAGGGACCCACCAAGGTTCCGTCTCAGAGCGTAAAGATATTTGGAATGGTTTTCCAGTCCGATCACAGCAACACAATATTAATTCACAAGCATAAGAATAAAACAGCCCAAGTTACCCACATGATCCGGTGAATAACAACCAAGACAAGAGGCATGGGGGAGGCGGACACGCTTCGGCTTGTCCAAGCCTTCGTCATGTCTCGAATAACTTAAGCTATTCCATACGCACTACTCGACGCGATGGAATTCAAGAAAATCAACACAATGATTAGAAAGGCATATAAGCAGGCGATGGGCCTGCCGATCAGTACGTCCACAGAACGCCTACTACGACTAGGAGGGCACAACACGGCCGAGGAGCACATCGAGGCACATTTATTCAGTCAGCGAACAACGCTGGTGGTTACGGAAGCGGGGAAGTTCATCCTCTGACGCCTGGGACTCTCTGCCTCTCTCAGTCATCAGCCGCCTCAGACTGTGAGCCTACCCCACGCCATCCGGAGCAACATTACCGCACGTCCTCTACCTCGCGACATGCACCCAGTGCACCACGCACAGCGAAGGGAGGCCTGGGACCTGGCCATACACAAGCAATACGGGACTTTACCCTCTACAGAATACACGGATGCGGAGTCTGACCCCAGACGCGCACCCCTAACAGCCACCGCAGTCGTCAAAAAAGAACATCGGATCGCGCGAGGGCTATCGCCGCTTCCTCGGCTTGGAGGGGAGTGTTTCGAGTGAGCAGCATTTCGCTCACCCGAAACAATCCCCTCCAAGCCGAGGAAGCGGCCATAGCCCTCGCGCTCTCCCAAACAGAGGTTGAAGTCATAGTGACCGACTCCCAACAGGCGTGCAGCAACTTTGCTAGCGGTAGAATTCATACCATTACGCTCAAGATTATTAATCGAAAGCCGTCAACGAGATCAGTCATGATCGTCTGGGCGCCAGCTCACCACGGCATTTCTGGCCACGAGGTCGCCAAGCACGTGGCTCGAGATTTCACCCACCGAGCCGACGCCGAGAAATCTGAACCTGAGCGCATGCACCCTCTAGTCCCGTACTAAGAAATCACAGAACACTACAAGCTAACCTTCAGAACATATGCACCCCCACACAAGTCACTACCTAGAGAGCAGGAGCGATTCCTCCGAGCTCTACAGGTTAATACATTCCCCCACCCAGCCAGAAATCACCTCATAGTCCCAACACAATTCTCTCCGCAATGCCGCTTCTGCACAGAGCCCGGGTCCCTCAGGCACATAGCAGGGGGCTGCAGAGAGGCACCATTAAATCCTCCGAACGCATACCACACCAACGAGCTTTGGGAGAGAGCCTTGGCCAGCTCCGACCTCGAGGATCAGCAACAGCTGATGGCGAGGGCCCAGGACGCGCCCCGAACTCAAGGCATTCTGGAATGAGCACGCCTCTCCAAAGCAGCATTTACCTAATAAAAATGTGCATTCTCTCTCTCTTGTCCCTGATCTGATTAATGAGCGCGCAAACGCCAACTCGATCAACCCTAGCGATCCAGCCCACGCACAATCTTCCGATATTTCCACAACGCAGTCCCTCCTCCTCTCCTACATGCACTTCCTCTTCCTTGAGAAGTGCTGAAGGGAGCAGATATACTACCGATTACACAGAGTTGAGCTTTTTCTGTTGATGCGATGAAACGGAGATAGCACCCGAAAGAGATACCGCCGATAGGAATATATTCCTATAGACAAGGAATATATTCCTCGTCTTAGGAATATTCGGCGTTTTTCTCGTATGGTGACATATGCTTGAATATCCTTGTACATGGCGCGTATAGATGAAACATAGTTCACATATATAGCATGCCCACATAACACAATGTACATAAATAACATACATATACGCTGCATATGTGTTTAGCACGCACATTTCTACATATCGTTGTAGATATCGCCAAGATGACAAAGAAATTCACAATGCTGCATGAGAAGAAAACATCGCTACTATTTAACAATAGAAAGTGCAGAATTACAGTATTAGCGATACTGAAAGAAGAGCAAAAATTTTTTAAAAAGTAAATAACAATAAAAATGAAACTAATAAATTTGCTTTATGGCCATGCTCCCATCAATGACAGCTAAGCGTTAAGTCTTCCCAAATGAAAAATGCCGCACAACTTTGGGTCACGACAATCACGCTGTCATTAATTATGCAGGGGGCGGATTCCGTGCATTGGAAGGGTTGTAAGCGATGAGCTAGAAGGCTTTACTTAAAGTTATTAAAACTTGTTCTTGCTGACTTTAATGAATGCGGCGATTTCAACATCGCGGTTCACAAATCCTTTGTGAATAAGAAACAAAAATAAATATGCATATGCATATCCAACACATTGGTGGAACCTACGTGAAGCGAAGCTTTAATGTAGTAGTAAATAAATCTTCTACATTTGCGTGGGATGTGAATAACTGTTTTATTATATATATCATGAAACTTGTGATGGCGTGAAATGTCTTTTTTTTTTTCAACGCACATTACATGACTTCAACTTCACGGAATGTCTAAATTTACGCAATACCTGTTTCACAAAATAATCTAAGATGCAGAGGAAAGGAAAGCTTTGCTCAAGAAAAAAAAGAAAGAAAGAAAAGAAAGAAAACCACGCAACAAGGAATGTAATGCGAAGACTGCATTTATAGCTTTCGACTGGACACGTCGCCCTGCATTTCATGCTGGTGTCATGCGCAACTACTTCTGACTTTACGCTTTCGCCATAACCGTCATCACTATGAAATTTTGTGACTTTTGGGATTTGGAAACACACGAAAATGATATGGCTGAAACTCAACAATTTTTAGGCGCCAATAAGAGAAGACAGATTACAACATGTCAGCAGTATTTGCATTATATCTACTACCGTGGGCCTATTCATCCGATGCTTTTGGCAGTGCAGGCCAGGTGCTTAAGAGGAAGCTTTAGCTCGAGTGCTCCTATCTAAATACATGTAAAAGCAGAATTCGTTTTTCTCGGCAACCACTGCACCAAATTTGACGAGGTTTGTTGCATTTAAAAGAAAAACTTAAAATCTAGTGACTGTTTGTTTCGAATTTTTGAGTTAGGTCGTGAGTTTTTTATTAAAAATTGCCATAAATCGAAAATTTTCAGAAAACGAAACTATCAAGCTTACAACTCTGTAACTCAACCACTAAACATGATAATACGATTCTGTGAATTGCATCTAATAGTACATCTAAAGCGGACAAAATTGATGTGTTACACATGAATATAAAAATATTTAATCATAGGGAAATACAACTTTTGCAAAACCGTTGTAACCGACGTAACAAATTCACGTAAGATGTAAAATGACATATTGAATTTGTCCGCTTTGAATGATCTAATGGATGCCGTTTACAGAACCGCGATATCAGTTCTTGATGCAGAGCTATGAATTTGTAAACTTCGTGCTTCCATTTTTTTCAAACGGTCAAATATTTGAAAATTGATTTAAGAAAATTCAAGCTCTAAATCGAAATTCCGCTTCCAACAGTCACTAGAATTTAACTTTCTCTTTCAAATGCAACAAACTTCATCAAAATCGGTTCAGGGGTTATCTCATAAAAATGTTTTTGCGTTTTACATGTATTTGAATAGGCCGCGTCGGAGTTGGGCCCGAGCTAAAGCTTCCTCTTAATTTGAAAACGATCTCAGCAACAGATTTTTCTGTCCATTGAATTACCACTGAGCCACGCCAGCGCTATGGGCCGTCCAGTTGGCTCAGGAAGCCGCCAGACCCCAGGGAGGACGCAGGCAGCCGTTTAGGCTTGGGCCCCTAAACTACTGGACACTAAATAAAGTTATCTCTCTTTCCACTGAAATACCAAGATTTGCCATAATTTATGTTCGATATCTTGCGGCAGCAACAGCAACTTCAGTCGTCCCAATGAAAATGTTGCAAGCTTGGCACGTTGTTATTTTGTCTGAAGTATGTCTTAAATTAGTCATCAGTGATTGGTTCATATATCGCATTTATATGTATCACTATGTTTATAGTTGTTACAAGCTCAGCTGGTATTCAATACTGAATAATGAACAGTAAGGTGAGGTAGCTGATCATTTAGGTACAATCCCAGATACAATCTGGGTTCCTGTATCTTGTGCGAGGAGGCACTGCATGTAAGTAAGAGCAACCGCAGCAAAAGCGCTTGCCCGTTGGTTCTGCATTGCGAAATACGGAGCGATTTCAACACAATAAGCGGTTTTACTTGGTGAGCAATGGTACAATTCACATAATATCTATTTTACCCAATTTCTCGATGTATGTCACTATGAACAAAGCGAAAAGGTTGACGCGTCCCTATACATGCAATGTTGGTAAGTTACCTAGGCATTTGCTAAATACAGTCAGTTATGACACACCTTAAAGGGACCGAGAGCCGATTTTCAATTATTGTACGTTTCTTGGCCCCATGTAAATCCTCCTATCTAAAGCATCTATATACAAAACGGTTCATCCCTGAAAAATCTGAAGGTTAAAAGGTAATTTCTCGATCTGCGAAGGCTCTTTTATTTGCTTTTACGAACACCTGTAACATTGATAACGGATATGGATGGTGACAAAAACTGAGCAACTCGAAACATTCATATTAGGCGGCGGAATAGATGGCGCATGAAATGCAGAGACAACTTTTAATTACTGTAGAGATGTCATGGACGCTTTTTCATTTTGCAAGCTTTCCGGCCGGCGAAAGAATAAGACATGATAGCTTTCAAGATCTGTTTGTCTTACTCGGAGGCAACCGTCGCTACTTATGTGTCCGACCAATGGACGAATGGACCGATTAAACTGAGGAGTGTGGCGGTACACACTGCACCGCTGAAGTGGTCATTCCGATAAGTCACTGTCGGCTGGCATGCAGACGCCTGCTTGTCGTTGCAGTACAGTGGGCGCCAGAGTTAGTCGGTGCAGTTTACGTAGTGGCTGGTTATATATTTAGGAGACGGCGGCGCTCCGTCCAGTATTGCATGCCTTCACTTTCGCGCGCGCCTGCCGAGCAAGTTCTCTATCAAACTATTTGCAGATTAGCAATGCACGGATAAATAGAGATAATTTGCATTAATGTAAAGTAAGCATTTTTGAGACTCTACAGAGTCGCAAGGCTGCAAGGTGGAGGAAAGTGCACGAAAGGGAAGAATTGGCCTCCATTCTAATTGTAGCACAAAGTTAGAAAAGAAACCCATACGGGTTTCTCAGAAAGAAAGCCTCGCAGCTGAAGTAAAATGTGTCCTGGTCCGATACTAATCGGTCCGAGACCGACACGGAAGATCTGCCGACGGTTGGCGAAGAGCTCGGCGTCGGTAAAGTGTGACAGGAGCGCCGGCACGAAGGAAAAAACGCTGTCGGTGACAGTCCGCTGACCGAAATCGGTGTCGTGTTGGCCTATTGTGAAGGAGCCTTCACCAGGAAGTGCTTGCGGCGAACGCTATGCGCGAAGGAGGGTGTCTGGTTCTTTTTATATCTTGCCTCCGCACGGCCGGCGCCGCGGATGAGATGGATGGATGGATGGATGTTATGAGCGTCCCCTTTGGAACGGGGCGGTGGGTTGCGCCACCAAGCTCTTGCTACTATGCTGCCTAATATCCTACCTAGGTTAACCAATGAAAAAATAAAAAAAAAAACACTATGAACTACCACGTCCAAACTTTCTGATCCCCTATTGCGAATTGTGCTTTTGTACGTCTCCGTCTTTTGTCATTTCCCTACTTTTCTTCCACCAATCCTCCAATCGCCTCTTACTAATGTCTATTGCGGACCTGTTTGCTTTACCACTGCTCCCGCTGAACCCAAGGGCTTCAAGGAGGCCAGTGGTGCCTAAATCGACCGCTGGGTAGACGTCTTCACATTCTAATAAAATATGCTCCATCGTTTCCCTAGCTTTACCGCAGCAAGCACATGCTTCTTCCTCCTTCTTATATCTCGCTTTATAGGTGCGTGTTCTAAGGCATCCCGATCTCGCTTCGGAAAGTAATGAGCTTCCCTTTGAGTTATCATAAATGGTTTCTTTCCTGATTTCGTTTTTTCCTCTTAAGTAGTTACTCATGGCAGGTTTCTTTTCCATTGCCGCCACCCATGAGATTAATTCAGCCTCTCTGACTTTCCGCTTGACCTTTCTTGTTGCTGTGTTGCCCACCCCACAGGCCGCATACTTGCTGGTAAGCTTCCTAGTTCTTTTCCTCCACTGTGAATCAATGTTTTGCCTGTACAGATACCTGAACACTCTCCCAGCCCATTTATTTTCTTCCATATTCCTCAGCCGTTCTTCATACTCAATTTTACTGCGAGCTTCCCTCACTTCAAAACTAGTCCAGCCCATATCCCCCTGCACAGCTTCATTTGTAGTCTTCCCGTGAGCGCCCAATGCGAGGCGACCCACTGACCTTTGGTTCCCGTCGAGTCCTGATTGTACCCCTGATTTAAAGCAAACAACCGCATTTCCAAAAGCAAGTCCTGGAACCATTACCCCTTTCCACATACCTCGGAGGACCTCGTACCTATTGTATCGCCATAGCGCTCTGTGCTTCATTATGGCTGCATTTCTCTTCCCCTTGACTGTTATGGTTTTTTCCTGTGTTTCCATATATCCATTGCCTTCGTTTATCCATATACCAAGGCATTTATATTCTGTTACCCGAGGTATTTCTTGGCCCTGTATCTCCACTGTCTGTTCACTGTTTTCATTGAATACCATAACACCTGATTTTCTAACACTAAATTTCAAACCTAAATTGTTGCCTTCCTGTCCACAGATATTAGGCAGACGTTGCAAATCGCTCTGCTTGTTAGCGAGCAACACAATGTCGTCCGCATAAAATAAACGTGGGAGTTGCTGCTCTATTACTGTACCTGCCTGTTTGTATGAGAGATTAAACCCGATATTACTTCCTTCTAGCGCCCACTCCATTCTCACCATGTACATCATAAACAACAGCGGGGATAAAGGGCACCCCTGCCTCAGTCCCTTGTTGATATGAACTTCCTCCGCGCTCCTCATCCCTTCCCATTCAACGCAAACGGTATTTTCTAGGTAAATCTCTCTCAAAAGCTGTATACAATCGTTACCTAAGCCTTCCCCTTCCAGAATATCCCACAAAATGTTGCGGTCTACGTTGTCGTAGGCTCCTGTAATGTCTAAAAAGGCCAAATACAACGGTCTGCTTTCTGCTTTTGATATTTCAATACACTGAGTAAGAACAAACAAGTTATCGTCCAAACTCCTACCAATTCTGAAGCCATTCTGAAGCTCTCCCAAAATGC
Source organism: Dermacentor andersoni (assembly GCF_023375885.2). Taxonomy (NCBI): domain Eukaryota; kingdom Metazoa; phylum Arthropoda; class Arachnida; order Ixodida; family Ixodidae; genus Dermacentor; species Dermacentor andersoni. Next base: position 14,480,000 of record NC_092822.1, on the reverse strand, counting down.
CATTATTCTCTGTCCATGCTTGAAGCTTTAATTTGATTGCCTGCATTGCTAGCCTGTATATTACCGATGTAATGGTCAACGGTCTATACGAGTGAATTCTGTCTTTCTCCCCCTTACCTTTATAATTTAAATTCATTCTACTTTGTCGCCAATTGTCTGGTATTCGTCTATCTTTTAAAGTTTTTTCCACTGCTTTCACCAGAGCTTGCTTACGTTTTGGTCCTAGTTCATTTATCAGCCGAACGGGAACCTCGTCTAGCCCTGTGGCTGTGCGCTTAGGAATTTTCTCTTCCGCTTTCTTCCAGTTTAAATTTGTCAGAACCAGCTCCTTTTCCTGGGTCTCTTTCATGCTCTTTTTTTCTTCAAATACAACCTCGTCATTGCCTCAGAAAGATTCGGCTGTTATTTTTCGGATGTAATTTATTGCCGCTTCTCCTTCCAGTCTGCTTTCATCTTCGTCTAGGAGATGTTGTTGTATTGTTGTTGACTTTCTGCCTAATAATTTTATGTGGTTCCAAAATATTCTAGGTGCGGCCTTCTTTTTCTCACGTATTTCTGACAACCAACGTTCACTTTCACCTTTTAATTTTGCTTGCACCAGTATTTGAACCATAGACTTTTTCTCCCGGTATATTTCCCATTTACTAGTTACTTCATCCTGTGACAACTGCGCCTTCTTTGCCGGCCTGTGCTCTCGAGATGCTTTCTGTCGTTTGGCGATCGCTTCTCGTATCTCCTTGTTCCACCAGCTTTTGGGTTTCTTTTTTCCTTTCCAACGAACATGTTGTTTCTCTTTCCGTATTTCTGTCGTTATTACACTTAGAAGCTCACCATATTCCCACTCTTTACTTGGCCATTTGCCAAGTTCTTCCTCAACTCTAGTGATTGTATTTTCTATTTGTTCAGCGTTCAAATTTGGACTGGCCATTTTGCTCTCCTTGCTCTCTTTCCCAACTACATATCCCATTTTCATTATGATGCGTTTATGGTCACTCCCTATGCTGTTAAACCCTTCCTCATCGATGACCATTTCTCTCAACTTATCATGAATTCCTTCTGTCATCAGACAGTAATCAATGGTCGATTGCTGGTTTCCCACTGCCCACGTGATCTGTTCGACTCACTTAGGCCCTGTATTCACGATCACGAGGTTATGTTGCTCACAAAGGTCCAGCATTGACTTCCCGTTATTGTCGGTATAGCCATCTAAATCCTGTCAATATCCTGTCATGTCACCTAATAGGACAATTTCAGCACCACTCCCGAAACCCTTAATATCAGCGCTTATGCATTCCACTACATCTTTATTTTTCTCTGTGCAATTTTTTCCGGTCCAAAAATACGTAACACCCAGCCAAGTTTCTTTCCCACTCATTGTACCTGATAACCAAAGATGCTCTTGACATTGTGAATTTACTCTTTTCCATTTGGCTCCCTGATGGATGAGCGTTCCGACTCCCCCTCCCTTTCTTTCCGACTTAGTTCTGTTGCACCCTTCCCAAACGTAATTCTCAATAACTGGCGGCTCTTCCGAGTCTCTAAGGTGCGTTTCTGTAACCGCATACACCCCTATTTGTTCTCTGTGTAACTGCTCCTCAATCTCTGCCCACTTTTCCTTTCTTCTGCCACCCTGCGGTTGCGCTGAAGGGAGCGCCGTCTGGTGGCGCGGATAGGAACCCAGTGGCGCACGCGGCGCGTGCTTCCCGCTGTGCTTGGTTGAGTTTTAGCCCACGGACATGACAAATACATTGGGGTTACAGGTATACAGCTTCACTGCAAAATAGACTGAATTACCATGCAACAATATTACTAAGTAAAATACTCTATAATAAGGACTCACAACTATGGGCCGTCCAGCAGGCCCGGGGTGCACTCGAAAAGCACAAGCCTCATGACCCACTACAAACGGGCCCAACTGGGCTAGTGCAGAGTAGGGTATAACCCCGGGTCGACGCTTGGCCAGCGTCACGACTCGTTAAATCGTCGTTTGCCGGCGCTTTATTAAAGTTATTCCTATCCTATCCTATCTATAATAAGTTTGAAATGGCTGTTGAAAGTCTATATTTCGCACGTCTAGCGTTTGCGGCATCATCATTGGGACAACTACGCGACACTTGTGACACCAAATGTGAGAGGTAGAAGGCACACGAGACAATAAACAGTGCCTATCTTTATCTGAAGCTTAAAAAAATTAAATTGTGGGGTTTTATGTGCCAAAACCACTTTCTGATTATGAGGCACGCCGTAGTGGAGGACTCCGGAAATTTCGACCACCTGGGGTTCTTTAACGTGCACCTAAATCTAAGCACACGGGTGTTTTCGCATTTCGCCCCCCATCGAAATGCGGCCGCCGTGGCCGGGATTCGATCCCGCGACCTCGTGCTCAGCAGCCCAACACCATAGCCACTGAGCAACCGTTATCTCAAGCTTCTCGAATGATATCGCGGGTTCTATTCGTTGTCTGTGGTCACCGAACCTTGTGTAATTTGATTGTAGGCATGACATGATTATGTGCTGATTTCTGGAATGCACAAGGGCCCCAGCGATTGCGCTGGGACCTTCGACGAGTCATTTATATAAGCCGACATGCACGACCCGCAGATAAGATTTCGACGATCGACGATTGTGCTCGCCGCTATCGTTTTGCTTCGAATTTCACTTGCTTTTGTGGACATGGGTTCCCCTAATAGAACGTTACCTTCATGATACAAAGTTTTGATACTGTTTCTTAACAGCCCCTACAAGATTACACTATTAAATAAGCAAGGAGAAAAGCACAGAAACCACGATAGGCGCTCTTGAAGCAACACCGATTATTAGACGGGGTTTCACTTAACGCGCGTGAATATATTCGAGTTATTTTATTGAAAGTGATATCGAGTGTTAACTAGCACATGCGCCAGCAAAAAGGTTCCCCCCGGGCAAAAATGTAGTTGAAATCCCCGCATTTTGGGACGCGGCCCTAAATTTCACAGACAAAACCCACGGCTGCTCTTGCGGGAGATTTAGCGGATGGAGGCATTGAATGTCAAAAGACTTCGCGAGAACTGCCAGTTCTTGCCTTTTACGTTCGAGGAATTTGTATGCGGCAGGTCGCGCGAATAACAGCACAGACCAGGAGCTATCCACAGCCTCATTCGCAACAGGAAAGGCCTTCAGACAGAATAGGTGAGCAGGACATACTGCAAGAAGAAGAGAAAGAGCGCAAGGCGAATGCCACTGCGCAGACACCAGGCCAAGATTAGGTCGTAACGCTGGTTGCCCCTGGCAACAAGCAATTTCGCAACCAGCAACTTCGCAGTCACTCGCCAACCCGGAAATGGTGGTGGTCCCCTCTAGCGTGAACGCTACAGCTCAGAAATTCAAGAGCTCGAGCCGGGGCATCTACCGAAAGGAGAACGCACATCCAATATCCAATATAGTAAAATCTTTCTAGGGGACATCTTTATATTTTAACTGATTCAGGGGGGTGGGTGTCAATTTTCTGCGCCTCTACCGGTGGCGCTTACAAAACAGTGCTTTCCTTTATTTTTTTCAACTCAGTATTTTTTTAATGAAATGAAGCATGTCTCTAAGAAGATCTCAGGGTTATTCCACCCAACGTTTATGGACCGACTTTTGTCCTTTGTCATGGGTGAAACGATTGGCGATTGTAAGTTTAGTTTTAAATCGGCGAATTAAAGCGGAGAGAGAGAGAGAGAGAGATACCGATAATGCAAAGGAACGACAGGGAGCTTGACTAGAGGATATCTCCATTTGGCTCCATTGTAGTGAAGAATGAAAAAAAGTTGGAATGAAATGACAAAAAAGACAAGTGCACAAGCTGTGAATTAACTAGAAGACTGCATGGGCATTGTGACGCTGTCAATAATGTGCCACCTCACCACATACTGTGTCACTATCGGACGCCGACACATACTTACAACGCTACACAGTGTGCAGTGGCCCATTGTGGTGTCTTAGTAGCTATGGCGTTGCGCTGTTAAGCACGACATCGCGGGTGCAATTCCCAGCCTCGGCGGCCACATTGACGTGTCGGCGAAATATCCCCCCCCCCCCCCCCCCAAAAAAAAAAGAAAGAACGCTCTTGCAGCGTGCATTGAGCGCACATGACAGAAATTAGGTTGAAATTAATCTGTGGGCCCTCACACCACGGCATGCCTCTTAATCAGATTGTTGTTTTAGCACTTAAAACCAGATAATCTTATTTTTGAAGCCAGTAGAATTAATCAGGGCACGTGTGCACATGTCACTTCGCAGCACAACAATAACTGCATCCAATGATAACGTGAATGCGCTAGTAAGGCAATAACAAAGGACGAAAAAGGAGTCACTTTTGTCACTGGAGCCAACATTTACGCAAGAAAAGATCCCTACCACTGGCCTGACGAAAACATGTCTCTTTGCCGAGACATTTGCTGAAGCGGCATTTAGTGTTCGACCTCTTGGATTAACTTCGCCTCCATCGTTAAACCTCTGAACTTCTATCTTGTTGGAAAAGCGCTAGATGTGCTGACGTCTCGCTTGTGTGCGTAGGTTCGTAGCTTTCCGCTTTCTTTCCATTATGTTCGCATCCTTCGATGCATTTTTAGTTGCTTTGTAGTTGTCCTGGTGACGTTCGGCTTGTCTTTATTTTACAGCGCGATGTTCCTACGCTCTCTCTACAGCTTTCACGACGCTGCGATCAAAATACATGAACGGCTGTAATGAAAGGAGTTCTGGTGAACTAAAGTTCAAGTTTCCTATTTAGCTTCACTTACTAAATTTGGTAAAGTGTTAGACGCAGTACACTAATCTTTCTCTGCCCACTCGGCGCACAAGGCAACCCAACAGGGAAAGTGAATCTCTCCCAGTTAGAGTTTAATATCCAGCAAGTTACTAATACCAAGCAGATTTCCAGCTCCCCCTAACCCACCTACTATATTATGAATGTATTTATGACGCTGGACTTCCTGCGTGCAACGTCTATTTTCGTCCAGCTACTTGGTCATAGAGTTCCG